>NW_005871166.1:2985854-2989064 GCF_000147115.1 Myotis lucifugus
TGAGTGGCTGATGGCTTCTTTACAGGCTGGCCACAGCCCTTCAGGATGGGGGTCCCTGCTGGGGTGCCTGGCCAGACTGGGTGAGGGGCTGATGACTTTTTGTAGGTAGGCCACAGCCCCTTCAGGGTTGGGGTCCCTGCTGGGGTGCCTGGCCACCTGGGTGAGGAGCTAAGGGCCATTTTCAGGCTGGCCAAGCCCCCCAGCAGGGACCCTCACTCCATGAGGGTGTGGCCAGCCTGGGTGAGGGGATGATGGCTTTTTGCAGGTAGGCCATAGCCCCTTCAGGGTGAGGGTCCCCACTGGGGTGCCTGGCCATCCTGGGTGAGGGGCTAAGGGCCGTTTTCAGGCTGGCTAAGCCCCCCAGCAGGGACCCTCACTCCATAAGGGTGTGGCCAGCCTGGGTGAGGGGCTAATGGCTGTTTGCAGGCTGCCCACAACCCCCAGCCACCCAAGCTCCCAGTGGAGGCTGGCTGGTAGCAGGTATTTGGGATTTGTTTATCTTCTATAATTGAAACTTTGCCTTTAGCAGAGGCCACAGCCGGCTCAGGGCTGGCAGGAAGCTTGGCTTCCTCCATTGCCTGGGCAACCAAGCCTCCTCCTTGCTCCAGCTCCATGGCTGCCGGCCGCCATCTTGGTTGGGTTAATTTGCATATAGCTGCTCTGATTGGCTGGTGGGCATGGCTTAGGGCATAGCGAAGGTATGGTCAATGAGCATCTTTGTCTTTTATTAGTTTAGATTAGGAAAAAATTTTAAGAAATTATGTTTTTATAAAGTAGGCCATAAAACAATGATGAGAGTATGTCATGAACCAAGAATTAATATAAATAAAAACCTGTGAAACTGTGGTCTGGTGTATATACAAATGTATAATAATAAAAATACATGAGCCTGTGCTGAATATTCTAGACCAAGCAAAACAACTTTATCTGTTGAATTTCTGCTACATGCTTGATTATTCTCTTCTCTGAGTACAGTAAAATCTTGTTTAGGAAGTATAGGTAATTCATTTCTAGATAATTTAGATCATTGTGTATTTCACATAATCAACCATTACTCTCCCTCTCATATCTTGTAACCAATTCTTGATGAAAATTACTTGAGTCCAGTAGGTGGGGCATGTTGTCTTATTATTTTGATGGAGGAAAGAAAGAGAAAACCATAATCTCTTTGGAAAGGAGACCACCTACCATTTAAGATTTTGTGGATCAGGTTGTAATTCAAGAATTTAAAGTTTAGTGAGAAAAAAAGGAAAATATTGTTGATTAACTTGGAGATGAGGCTGAAACTAGTGCTACCTACCCTTTCTGTATCTATTGTTTGTACAATGGAAACCTATTCAGCATTCATTGAAAGAGGTTAAAAAAAGAACTTGCATCCAAGGAAAAAAAATGCATTTGCTAAAATTTTACCATGTGTTCTTTTTTTTCTCCCAAAAAAATTCACTGTGTTGGGCAAGTGGGTCATTGCTTTCTTGAAATTTGTCAACACAGTGGGAAACTGAGTCTATCACTCTGCTGCTTTATCTGCCCAATAGAAACACTTGCGAACTGGCACCCTATCAGCAAGACTCACATTCATCTTGCTGTCAGAACACTTCTTGGAATAGAAGCCGTGCTTTGTCTTCTTGATGTTTGCAAAGCTTTAGAAAATCCAACGTCAACTGGCAGAGAGTAGAGGCATGTTATACAATATTCAAATTAAGAGTGAAATTTTTCGTTGATGCTTTCTGCTATGGTACTGGCTTGAAAATAAAATTTTAGCAACATTTTTTTTTCAGACGTATATTCTACTAAGAGACACATGTCTGTGGATTTAGAAATAGGAAAAAAAGAAATTAGTTAAAATATTTTAGAAGCTATAATTTTTCAAGGTGACAGAAGCTTACATTTGTGCACTCTTAATATTATCACCTCTCTGTGCCCTCATAAGATGAACATTTCATTATTCTAGACTTCAAATTATATTATTCATATAACAATGCTTTATCAATGTAAACACTTCAACATCTATTTTTCTGCACTTGTGTGTATGCAAAACACAAAATATTCCACTACATTAATGTTTGATACTAGTTAGGCAAGATAAAATTTAGTGAGGATGGATAAAAAAGGCTTATAATTTGAGACAAAAGAACACAAGGAGTAAAAAAGAAGTCTAGAGAAATTTAAGGATAATAACAAGGACATAATTACTTAATTATTCTGAGAAAATGAACTTAAGTCAAAAACAACCAGTGGTTGTGAATGGGTAGAGTCCAACTGGAACATTTATTTTTCTCTTTAGTTTTCAGTAAGTGATCTCCGATTATCAGCAGGAGCACGTTGCCACATGGCTAAGAGAGAACATCTCCCCTAGTCTGCCTCATAGTCCTGGTGACTAAATGACTAGTCTGGGGAAAATATGTTAGCCGAAGTATTGTGTGGGACATTCTTGGAGTTGCCTTTTCACCTCCCTCCATCCTACTCTATTTGATGACGGGGGTTTCAGCTGACTTCTTATAACACAAAATGACCTTGAGAATGGAAGCTCTAAGCAGCAGGACAACAACCACAGGGCATGTGACTATGGCACAATGGATCCACCACACAAGGCCTGCCTACTCAGCCCCAGACTTCTTTTCTACTGGAGAAATAGAGTGCTATGTTATTTAAGCAATGGCATTATTCACAACTGAACCTAACTCTTACTAATTAATATGTGATCCAAAAACAATAACGAATGTACCCCCAATATATTCAAGATAAATATCTCCATATTTATCACAGAATTCGAAACTCTTTACAATTTCATTTAAGTGGAGTTTTGAAACTACTTCCGTCTATACTCATCTACTAACTCGTACTTCCTATGTATGAATATTCTTTTCACGGTCTCACCATGTTTGGTTCATTTTACCTTTACTCATTTTCTCTATCTCTCCAACTCATATTCTCAAATCCTCTATTTTTGAGAAACCAGCTCCAACCTTTAGGAATCCTATTTTGATCTTCTATTTTAGGAAATCTCACATCTCCATGTTGATTTACCTATTTTTTAAATTAAACATTTGTGCTTAATTGCACACTGATTAAGACACATCTTATGTTGTTTTCTTAAGTTGCTATTTAATTTTTTAGTCTTTTTGTGTATTCACTTGTATTTGTCACTATGACTATCCTTACCATCATCACCTGTAATTATCTACTAGCAAAAACAAAAACACAATTAAA
>NW_005871166.1:2989326-2996540 GCF_000147115.1 Myotis lucifugus
GAATCTTTTAAAATCCTCGATTCGTGGGCCGCATCCCCCGGAAACAATGAAGGCTTTTTTACTAATGTTGTGGCCCCACCCCATAACATTAGAAACAGAATTTCCAGAGGATGAGGCCCAGAAATCAGGATTTTAAAAAGATTCCCAGGTGATTCTAATGTGCAGCCAAGGTTGAGAACCACTGCACATGATTCTAGGAAAATGAGCTTATTCATGTTATTCCAAGCTTTTCTTGAAACAATTTACCCAAGCTTTTTGCAATACACTCTTCATGCACCCTAAGTGCAGCTGGCAAGGTCCATCAATAGCTTGAGGCTGACTTCTCCAATTCCATCTCATAGTTGATCTTCCCTTCTGTAGTGGTTTGCTATGGCTTCCATAACAACATATCACAGACTGAGTGGCTTAAACAACAGAAATGTATTTTCTCATAGTTCTTGAGAATGAAAGTCCAAGATGATGGTGTTCATGGGTTTCTCCTGAGACCTCTCTCTTTGGCTCACAGACAGCTGCAATCATGCCATCTTTCCTTTGTGTTTAAGAGCCTCTGATATCTCTCTGTGTGTCCTAATCTCTCCTTATAAGGACACCAGTCAGGTTGGATTAAGATCCATCCTGCCGAAACCGGTTTGGCTCAGTGGATAGAGCGTCGGCCTGTGGACTGAAAGGTCCCAGGTTTGATTCCCGTAAAGGGCATGTACCTGGGTTGCGGGCACATCCCCAATGGGAGATGTGCAGGAGGCAGCTGATCGATGTTTCTGACTATCTCTCTCCCTTCCTCTCTGTAAAAAATCAATAAAATATATTTAAAAAAATATTAAAAAAAAAGATCCATCCTAATGTTTCCATTTTATCTTAATCTTATCTTCAAATACTTTCTGACTACTGGAGTTGTTTCTTAAACTTTAGTTTAAACCTCGCCCTCTGCAGTTACTCCAAAGGTAACAAACTCTTTCTTCTTCTCTCCCTCCCTACCTCTTTCCCACCCCCATCCCATTTTCAAAAACTTTGCATAGGTTTCTGCCTCCCTGTTTATATTCAGGCTACTGCCAACTCAACTTTTGTGATTCTGCTTAGAATGTAGTCCTCTGAGCAACATTTTCAGAATTTCCATTTTTTATCTTTTCCCCTTTTCTATGTCCCTTATAGTGATTTACTCCTGTGAAACCATTTCCATCAGGGTGCATTTAAACTCCTTGGCCTGGTGCTTGAGCCCCATCAATAGCTGGCCCCTAGATGACAACTCTGACTCAATCTTCCATTCCCATGTTAAAGGCTGCGTTATGTTTAGGGCAGTGATGGCGAATCTTTTGAGCTCGGAGTGTCAGCATTTTGGAAAACCCTAACTTAACTCTGGTGCCGTGTCACATATAGAATTTTTTTGACATTTGCAACCATAGTAAAACAAAGATTTATATTTTTGATATTTATTTTATATATTTAAATGCCATTTAACAAAGAAAAATCAACCAAAAAAATGAGTTCGCATATCACCTCTGACACGCGTGTCATAGGTTCGCCATCACTGGTTTAGGTTTTCAGGAAAAGGGGAATTTGAATCAGGGTAGAAGTAAAGCTTTCTCTTGGTTGTTTTCTTTTTATAATGTGCAATAGTTTATGCCATTTTGAAATTTTGTGATGGCTGTTTCTCTCTCATTGGTGTTTCTAACCCCCTCTCCCTTCCTCTCTCTCTCAAATCAATAATAACGTATACATTTTTTAAAAAGTCACAAGGGTACCTACTTATCATAGGAGGATGTCAAGTTTGGTAAATCATTGCCCATTAGGAAATTTCTTCAGCGAAACAATCCAACTACTTAGATATTTATTCCAAACTGCATGGTTAGTTTCTGTTTATTTTGTTGTAGCAGATATTTTGAATTGGAAAAACTATAATGATTACTGAATTTTAAGCATGTGACTTTATGGGGTGCAGCTACAGTGTTTTGGCTAGGATCAAGCCTTGGACTAATGAAAGGACAGGGTCCTCTCATTGCCACGTGCAAGTCCCAGCTGGAGGGCAGGGCCCACCCAGCACAATTATAGCCAATGGCTGTGGTTGTAAGCTTGAACCTATGGTCCAAACACGTGGCCCCATGTGCCTTGTGCTAGAGTTCAGGTGCATGTAGTTGAGTGAGGTTGAAACTCACGAGAATGCTGTGTCCTCATCAGGGAGCAGCGTCCCACTGAGACCCAGCTTTCATTCTCTTATCTATCTTTCCTTAATACTTTCACCCCCTCCTCCCCACTCAGTTTACCTTTGGCCACAACATGACTTAGTTGCAAATACAACACTGTAATTTAAAATACTGTTAAAGGCCATGTGGTGTAATAGTTAAAAAGCAATAGTTTCTGGGTTTCAATTTCGGTTCTGTACTTAATAGATGTGACACGTTGGTAAAATAATCAATTTAATATTAATGATTAGTAGAATGATAGTAATATTGCCTAATTCATGGGGTATTCTGCAAATCAAGCAAGATAATAAATACTAGTATTATGTAATTAGCACAGCGCATGGCACACAGGGGATACTCGGGCAGTGTTACTCGCCTTTGTTCATGTTTTTGTTTTTTCCCCCTCAGTTAGGAGTACTGTATTATTTATAGTCTGGGGAGTCTGTGATGAACAGTATAACCAAGTCTTCCTCTAACAGGGTTTACAGCTAATATAGAACCTGGGTTCTGAACTTAAGATAGTCACGGTTCGAACCCTGCCTGTACCACGTATCGGTTGTGTGACCATGGCAGGGTTACTTGACCTCTTTGTGACTGTTTTTTCATTCATAAAATGAAGGTAATAATACTTACTAGATTTGCTGTTAACATTAAATGAATCAATAAACTTAGTTCTCTTAGAATAGTGCCTATTACACAAAAGATGTTCAGTAAAGTTTGGGTCCACTTTTAATGAAGCCACCAACTTTCTGAGCTATTCACAAGACTGGATTTTTCCAAGTCAGACTGCCACAAATCAGATATCATAAGCAATATCTGCCTAAACTAAATCATTTCAAGGATGCAAACAAAAGGTTCGTCAAGAATGATCTCTAGGTCTTTCTTTCTGGTAGCAGACATGTTACTCTAGCCCAGAAAAGATAAGCGGCATTTCTCATGTAGTGGGAAGCATTCAAAACTAAATGCTTATAAATAAAAAATAAAATTATGCGACATTTTATACCTCAGGGTTGGACAGCCTGCATGATATTCTCCAAGAGTGATACCTCCTACACATTGTTTCTGTTTGTTACAGGTCATCCTTAGCCACAGACATCCTGCTAAGGACACTTCAATGATAGGCTTATTCTTCATAGCAAATATCATCAGTCCATTTTCCCAGAAGAGGTCCAATTGACAAGGAGACTTAGACCTGGTCACTCCTTGTTATAGACTGCATGCTTGTGACCCTTCCCCCAATTTATATGTTAAATCCCCAACTCCCAATATGATGGTTTTGGAGATGGGACGATTAGGAGGTTATTAGGGTTTGATTAGGTTATGAGGGTGGGGCCCTCAGGATAAAATGAGGAGCCTTCTATGAAGAGGAATTTTCACCACCCTGCCCTCCCTCTCCATGTCCCCTCATCAAGGGAAGGCCAGGTGAGGAAATACAGAGAACATGGCACTGCACAAGCCAGGAAGAGAGCTCTCACCAGGAACCAAATCAGCTGGCACCTTGATCTTGAACTTTCTAGCCTTCAGAACAATGATAAAAAAAAATAGACGTCTGCTGTTTAAGCCACCCAGACTGTGGCATTTTGTTAAGGCAACCCAAGTTGACTAAGACACTTCTCTTCACTTTTTTTCTCCCAAGGTTTTTCCCTGGAAAAGGGAGTGAGTAAACGGATCACATCTTCCACTTTTTTAACTTTTTTTTTAATAATGGAGAAGATGCATCTGTTATAATATTTTTATTTCTATGCAACCCTCAAAAACACTTTTTTCTTCTTCTTTTGATAGGAGACATTTTCACAGGGCTCCAAAGTCAAAAGAACATATAAATTCTCACCTCAAACTTGAACACCATCTGTCCACTCGCCTCTCAATCCTAACCATTTTTATTAATTTCTGGTGTCTTCTGCACCTTGCTTTTTTCACCTAAAAATATCATAAGGGTGTAAGGGGTGAGGGGGATCCTCTAACATCATTTGCTTCTCCTGATTATCAACTATTTTCCCCCATAAAAGCAAAGTATGAAAAGTGGCAGGGAAATGGTGATTTCTATACCTCCCTTTTTGTATAACAAATAGCAAATGCGAGTTTGGTTTTGCAACAATAAAACACACACACACACACACACACACACACACACACACCGAGAAAACTGCACTTTTTCAAGAGGAATGAGAAGCAAATGCTTCTGGAAGCAGGTCCATAAGTCCACAGGCATTTTACTTTGTTGAAGGTGTCTGGATGTCAAACGTATCATACCCCTGCTTAGCACTGCTGCCTACACATTCTGTGAACCAAAAACTCAAAGCAAAGACTGCCATGGCCGGCCCATGACTTTCCACTAGAGTTCCAGAACTATAAGACACCTTTTAGTATTAACTGTGTAAATTACCTATCTTATTTACTTTAAAGAAAGGCATTAGTCATTAGTAGCAGCCAGTGGCCTGCACCTCAACAGCAACCAGGAAATGAATTCCAAGCCAAAACCTTTCTGGAGGGGAATTAGCTCTGAATTGAGTTGTCTTTTGCAATTCTTGTCTAATAGTCTGCCACATTATTTTACTGTTAATTCATAGGTATATGCCATCAGAAATCCTAAATTAGATGGTCTTTTGTTGAAAATGGTGTGTTATAATGTTTATTGCCACTTCGCTTCAGTATCGGTAACAGTTACTTATTAATTAGGAATAAGGATGAGAATTGGAAGCAGTATCAAACCTGGTGGCAAGCGGGCAATTTACAGATTTATATCAAGTTCTAAAACACTGAGAACATTCTCTACTTGAAACGCTGCTGCCAAAAGTCAGTATCTGAGATACGTCTTGGGATATTAAACATAAAGAGTCGCTCCTGGCAAACTAACCTCCACAGACATTTCTTTAAATGCGTCTTAATCCATTAGCATCTCACCACCGAATTCATTGTTCACTTTAAGCAGGCTGCGCGGTTTAGCTTCAAATTCTCCCCTTTACTGCATCAGAAGGAAAGCCTGGGCATTGGGTCTGCGCACTCCAACTCCCCAAGCGCGCGGGTTCTGAGCGCCTTGCGCACCAATGCAAATTAGTGGGGGCTGTTGCCAGAGGTTCCCTAATCCTGGAGCGACCCATCACCCCCTAAAAGCCCACAGTCCTTGTAGGTCTCCGCTTCCTCCAGAGTCAGCTCGCACCGAATCCAAGGCAAGTTCACCCCTAATATTCAAATGTGTGCCCTGTAGCTACTGGTCCACAGGTCCTTGGCGCGGCAGCGCTCGCCTTCGAATGCTCTGGAGAGATTTCTGAGCCGAGAGTCGCGCTGCTAGAGCTCCCATCAACACAAGTTTCATCGTTTGAGCCAGATCATCTTTTGGTTCCACGTTTGCGGGTTGGCTGCTCCGGGTTCAGCGGTTGCCCACCGCCTTCCAACTTGAAGCGGACTCACCGAGCGGATCAAGCGCCCCAGCTTCCTGAGAGCTACCTGGATGGAGATGGTGGCGGAGCGCCGAGCCCCGCGCCGCAGGGACGGACACCCGCGCTCCCTCCACGCCGCGCAACTGCGCGTCGTCTCCCGGCGGGTCCCAGGCTGTGACGACCCGCGAAGCCCCCGAGCGCAAAAATCCACAGCGATCCGCAGCCTGGCGAGCACTTGGGAGGGAAGAGCAACGCTCTGCTGGTTAAATGTCAGGAAGCGACCGCGCAGACCACGGGGGCAGACCGCGGTCAGAAACCGGAGGGCAAAAGTTTACTTTCCTGAGCAAGTCCAGCAGCCGCAGCAGCCCCGAGCGGGGAAGCGAACTCCGGCCGCGAAGCTTCTTCCAGGGGAGTTCACAATTCGTGAGTGGGCCCGGGCCGCTTCTGAGAGCGAGGTCTCTGCGGTTTGGGGCGCGCCAGCGGTGCAGTACCCAGGAATCCCTCCTGCCAGTCGAAGGGAGAGAACGAAGTCGGGAGCAGAACCGGACACAGACTTGGGTGGCTACTCCAGGAGCAAAACCTTGGAAATGGCTGCTAAAGGGGCTGGGTCTCCAGACTCTTCACCCCGCCCCTTTCTCCCAGCGAATCCTTCACCTGCTACCATACGGTGTACAGTATACGCGTAGACCCTAACTGAGACCGGCTCCAGAGCGAGGGGTCACGCTTCCCTACGGTCCCTTTCGCCATCTGCGCGAGCCTCAGGAGCTCCGGGGGGGAGATGCTTCGCGACGAGCTGGCAGGAAAGGCGGGATGAGAGGGGCTTGTGTCCAGGGAACGAAGTGTAGGCTCCTCTATTCGAAGGACCTCGGGGAGCCCCCTCGGAACTCCCCGGCTCTTGGCAATGAGCCACGTCCCAGGTAGGCGAGAGGTGGGGCGAGAAAGTGGCTTTGGGGGGGGGGCGATGATGGGGACCGGGTTCTCCTTTAGTCTGGCGACCTCACTCCGGGTAACGGGGCTCCAGAAAACTGCCTGAAGCCCAAAAGCCGGAGGGGGCAGGGCCCCCGTAGGTGGCGGAACGGGGCTGCAGCGCGCCACCGCCTCCGGCTGCCATCGGCTCACTCGTGAGGAGTGGCCGCGTCCTCCCATCCTCTGCGTCCGGGGAGCCCCCGCCCCGCCTCCCGGCTCCCGACTTCTCGCTCGCCCGTGGCCTGGGCTAAAATCTCTCAATCAAGCAGCAGCTGATGTCCCCATGCCCCTATACCTATTTGCTACAGGCACAAGACAGCTCGGCCTCTCCAGGGTGCTTCCCAGCATTTCTAGCATGACCATAGTGTTCTACACTTATATGAGGCTTTCAACAGTTATAACCTGGTGATCTAGAAGCACAGGGTAACCCCTAGCCCGTTTGGCTCAGTGGATAGAGCGTCGGGCCTGAAGGACTGAAGCGTCCCGGGGCCACTCTTGTGAAGGGACACATGCCTCGGGTTGACGGCTCATCCCCAGTATGGGCGTGTGCAGGAGGCACCGATCCATGAATGTCTCTCATCATTGATGTTTCTATCCCTCTCTCCCTCTCCCTTCCTCTCTGGATAGTTAAAATATCTTAGAGAAGAGAGAAGGAGCACAGGGTAATGGCCTTCTACGAAGAATTGTCCCC
>NW_005871166.1:2996640-3010120 GCF_000147115.1 Myotis lucifugus
GCTTGGCGCAGGGCTGCCCAGGGAGACGGGCTTCTGAAGCTGCGCCTCCCGCCTCGTCCCCACCTAATCCGAGCGGGGAGTAGATTTTCTAAGCGAAGGGGAGGAAAGAGGGGTAATATCGAGAACCAGAGAGAGGAGCGGCCACAACTGAGCCCACCCGCTCCTTTCCTGCCCGATGCCCTGGAATTGACAGGATGGGCCTGTGGGGTTCAAGAAGAGAATGACAGAGGAAGCCAAGTTGACGCGGAGCGGTTGGATGCTAGCAAGGGTGTCCGGGTCTCCGTTTCCACGGGCGTGAAGACTTGTAGGCGCCTCCGGCGCGAGAGCTCTAAACAGCCACCCCTTCCCGCTCCCCTTGGAAGGAGACGCCGGCCGAGCGGAGGGAGGGGGAGTCGCGGAAAAGCCGCTGGCCCTGCGTGCGTCGCCGCCTCGGCTGTGGATTTTAAGGACGGGAAAGAGAAGTAACGGCGTCTCAAGGTAAGAGGCAGCAACGCCGCTGCTGAAATTGTCAGGAAGAAGAAGAACTTAAATGTTGGGGAGGGGACGGCGGGGGGCTTAAACCAAGTTAGGATGATGTCTCCGGGCGTCGCCAAGCCCTTGTCTCGGGGCGGGCAAGTCGGAGAGTAGCGGATGCTGCCAGTACCCAGGGGGGAGGCAGCAACCCCGAGGCAGTGCCCTGTCCTGACACTTTTTGGGGAAGCGATTGGAAAGAGGTACCCAGCTGGGTCGTCAGTCCAGGCTGATTCACGGCGTGCATTTGCGTGTGTGTTCTTCCTGCCAGCTTCCCATTCCCCCCCACCCCCCCGCTCTGGCACCGCAGACGCACGCCCTCGTGGCCTGTGGCGCTGTGGGCACGGCCAGCACCTCTAGGACGGGGGGCAGGTGAGCCCGGCGCAGGTGGGCAGGTGGGGGCGGCGGCGGCGTTCGGCCGGTGGACCGGGGGGTGCGCGGAGCCCACGCCGCCCGGCTGGCTCCACGCGCCGGCGTCGGAACCGGGCGCCGCAGGTCTGTTGCGGTTCCTCTCGCCTCCGCTAGAGGCTCCCAGCGGGCGCGGCGGAGCGGTGGGTGTGGGGGCGCCGGGAGGCGGAGGGCGAGCGCGGGGAGCCGGCGTGCCCGCGGGGTGGCGGAGCGGGCGCGGCGGAGGGAAGCGAGCCCGGCTGGGGCGGGGGACGGGAGTCGGGTCCGGGCGCGCCTTCCGGCTGAGCGCAGAGCTGCGGGGACCCGGGTCCGGATGCGGGCTGAGCTCGGAAAAGCTGTGCCCAGAGCCGGAGCCAGTTCGGGGACGCGATCCTGAGGGCAATCCCAAGAGGTAAATATCCTTCTTCTCCAGTCCCCCCTCTTCCTAAGCCCCCGCCCCTCCTCGGCGGTGATCGGGGGATTCGCAGCCAGTTCCCCAAGGTGGGCAGCCATGGAGAGCGCAGGTCTGGGGGGGTCCCTGTGTAAAGGTGCCTTTCAGACTTGCTCCGTGGAGCTCCGTGCAATGTATGTTCAAACTACCCCCTTATTGTGCCCGACTCCCTGAATATCTGCCTGCGTTAAGGGAAGTTTTCTGCAGAGAGTGCCTGCTGGCTGGTCTTCGGGCCAGGCTGCTCAGAGGTGAGCAAGGGGGCCCGGTGTGCTCCCCTGAGCCGCAGTGGGCTGGAGTGCGCGACTCCAGGGGTGGGGTGTGGTGGAGGAAAAGAGTACCACACCCTCTTCTTTTTCTCCCTTCCTTTCCACCTGAGGGTGAAGTCTCATCGCCTAGTATTGTGCTGATTTCCTTTCCCAAGGGACTGGCTCTGAGAATAGAGCAAAGCTGCTAAAAGACTTGGAGGGAGAGAGAAAGATGAGAAGGAGTCATTGCCAGAACGTCAGGCCAGGAAGGAGGGTGAAGTTAAGCGTGTGTGTGTGTGTGTGTGTGTGTGTGTGTGTGTGTCTACGCGTGTGCGCGCGGGGGGGGGGGGGGGGGGGGGGGCAGGAGAGTGCTGTGTAATAGCCTTGGAGTTCAGATTATTTGATGAAGTCTGATTCATTTCACATTTCACACTGTCTTTGATATAATTCTTGCTCAAGCCACTAACAAAAGTCATTTCTGCTAGGCATTGCCTTGGGTACTGGGTGTGTGTGGGGGGCACTGACTATGTTTGATGATTGTGTCTAACCCCCCACTTCACCCCCCCCCCGAAAAATGAGTGGGTATTGTATGTTCTGGGTGTGATTACACCGTGTCTGCCGGGCAGCTGGCGATGTATTTTCTTAGTGTGTTGTGTTTGTGCATAGAATCTGTGGTCATTTCACACTCAGTGTCGCAGTTTTAGAGTCCTCTAAAGGTGGCTCTTAACGAACAAGACTTGTGATGTTAAACCTCCTGCAGAATAATACTGAATAAGACAGAATATATGATGGAGTGTGGAATATTCTGGGAATACTGAATAAAAGCCGAGATTCAGCATTTGGGAAATATTGGGCCACATACTGAAAGCGTGAAAAATATTTGTCAGATATGGGAAGTGGTGGTTAGCATTTTAAAGAAGGGGATATTCTTCAGTGTACTATCATGACCATCCAGTGGCATGCATCACTTCCAATACAGTTCAGAGTGTGAGGCAGAAAAAAAATGAAGCACATCCTGCTGAGAACCAGTAAAATGTTTTGTGAGACAGAGGCTGGCAGGTATTTCACCTTAAGAATTTAAATGGAATGGATTGTGTATTGATGATCACTGATGTGTAGGGCATCCATTATATTTGATTAATAAGTTAATGTTATATATTAAGTGTAACTTAGTGGAACTGGAATCAGGCCAGTTGACTGATGTTTTTTTCATTCCAGAATAACATATAGCATGATTTCCAGGAAGATTTATATAAAGTTTGTCATTCACATATTACATTGGATAGAGCTCTATGGAGAAGGCAAGAATAAATATCTTGCTGAAACATCAAAAAGGATGGCTTATATTCTTAAAAAAGACTGTTTTAGAAAGTTTATTGTGACTAAATAATTTTAATTGTCTAAATATAGTTATCAGCATGCCAGGTGCGGAGGAGGGAAGGGGCGTGTGTTCGGGTTTCGGAGCGGTTCCACGTGGAGCACCTCCGTGTGCGTGTGTGTGTGTGTGTTTCTGAGAGACACCTCTGATACCAGAGGAAGATCTGCTAGTATTAAGAATCTGTGTATATAATGCATATGAGTGGTGCATATGGGGTATTGTGTTTCTTGACAGTTAATTGATTAAACTAGTGAGGCTGGTTTGTAACTTCAAATCCAGTTTTACGGTTCCATCTCGGAAGCATTTCTTTCTCTAATAGATGTGATTTTCAAAGAGGCCAAACACTGGGATGCCCCAGGGATGCCATAGACCTGAAAACCCTGTGAGTCCTCTGAAACTTCAGGTCAGGAATCAGAAGTGATAGGATGTTGTCACAAATTAATTGGTTTGATGCTTCAATTAAAAACTGATTATTATCTGGCTCTGGTAGTCATTATGGTTGATTTCATTTGGTCTCTAGATATTCTGTGAAAGGACTCTAGGTGGAAATGTTTTCCTGTAGTACAAGGAGAGGTCACAGTATGCAAAAAGGCTTGTCAGCTACCCATTCTCCAATTTGGTTGCAATTTACCCATAGGCATGATGCTAGATTTTTTTTTAAAAAAAGTCAGTTTTCTGAATTTGCATGAATGTTTCCCTCTTTATCATAGCTCTCAACCTCTGGATACTTCATTTATAATTTTGATGAAGAAATATGTCACCAAGCCCCTTCCATTTATGGTTTAGGGGCTACATTGATGTTAACAACTTTAAGAACTATTCAGTCATACAAGATCATATTTCCTGAAAGAAAATCAATTGAGCTTTAAAAAGAGGTTTGATAGGAAATAAAAGGAGATTAGGAGGGACAGGTTAAATACCAAGCAGAAGGTTTACCCATCTGACTGCATGTATGATTTCTTCCTTCAGCAACCATTTTTTAAATAATGAAAAAATTTTTCTATTATTTATTTCCATCATCCCCTTTTCTCTTCCTTCTTTCCTTCATGCCTTCTTCCCCTGCACCTTCTTCCTATCTTTCCTTACTTTATTTTCTGTCTCTTTTGGTTAAACTATTTCCTTCAGAAGGAAATTCATGGCAATAGAAAGGTAACAGCTGTGAGTACTCCAAACACATAATCTATTCTTGTATTGTTATTTATTAAGTATCTTATTGTTTTCCATATGAACAGCTGTAACCTACTTTTGCCCACCTTATATAGTTAGTAATTTTATAATTATCAGTCCATAATGTGATTTTACATGGGAGTTACTCTTAAAGTATTGATTATTTCATTTATTTTAAAATTTTATACAAAAGAAACCCACTAGAAAGTGGGGTTGATACTTTAGTGAATGAGTCATCAGTTGCTCTTTACCTCTTACACCAGTGGTGCTCAACCTTCTGGCCCTTTAAATACAGTTCCTCATGTTGTGACCCAACCATAAAATTATTTTCGTTGCTACTTCATGACTGTCATGTTGCTACTGTTATGAATCGTCATGTAAATATCTGATATGCAGGATGGTCTTAGGCGACCCCTGTGAAAGGGTCGGTCGACCGCCAAAGGGGTCGTGACCCACAGCTTGAGAACCGCTGTCTTACACTGTGGATGCCTGCTGTGTCTTGTTGCATCTCCACGGGCCTTGGTTTCTGGGGAGCACACAAGCATGGATAGCAGTCACTGGAGAGAGGGGGGCTGCCTCGACACAAGGTGCATTTGTGCTTTGAGTGACTTATTTCCATATAGTTACTACTCTCCATGTGCGTTATGGTCCACATAATGAAACCTGAAATGTTCACATTGAGCAAGTAGTTGAGCCACACTTGTCAGTGCGGAACTGCTCAGAAATTAGTAACCCATTTTAGGAAACCTTAACTCCATCTGAGTCTTTAGCAAATGTAACTACTGTTTAAATATCACTCAACAAATACAATTGCTAAACTGTTCTTAAAAGTCCTCAGAGAGAAAATCTAGTGTCCAAAAATCTCCCACAAGAAACTAATTCAGTACCACTGGGAGGCAGCATGAATGAGTAGGAAAAGCACTGAATTTGGTATCAGAAGACGGGAATTCTCCTCTGGCTGTTATGACTAATGGTGGGTGTCACTTTTGAAAAGCTCTCTTATTTTTCTCAGGCTCTGTGTTGAATTCTGTAAAATGGGGAAATTTAATATCTACCCACTCTCTTTTTATGTTTAAAATGTGACCACACCTAGATTTAAGCTTTGGAAAAATAAAAATCTTTCAGGTTCCAACCAAGTACGTGTCAGGCATTATAACACTCGATAAAGAAGTACTTGAAATATTTTTAAAGAATACTTATAAGACTTCCAGAACATGGATTTTTATATGCACTTGATAAGAGGAACTTTTTTCTGGAGGAGCTATTAGCAAGTGTCGTGGAAGTAAGATTTAAATTAATATATACCTATGTGAGATGATCTTTTCAATGTTATTAATATGGTACAAATTGTGTGATGCTTACTATGTGAGACATAAAAGTATATCTGGGCATTTGAGCTGTTTTTGGAGTTCTGATGACAAAGAAGAGGAAAAAGAAAACAAGAGTAAAATACTTTTGAGAAATAAAATATAAATTGAGTAGTGTCCACCCTCCATTTTTTTTACAGTCTACATATTTCATCTTCTTGTGTGTACTTATCTCTTATATAAAAGGCCCATGGCCGTCAGGCTGTCACGCCATCATGGCCAAATGAGTGGTGGCTCTTGCAGCGGGTGGGTTGGGTCCTGAGCTACTAGTGGTGGAGAGCTGTGAGCAGCGATGGGTGGGGCAGCCAGTTGGAGCAAGTGGAAGTGAGCTACTGGCACACGATTTCCTGCGTGCTAGGCCTCTAGTTATAACATAAATAGCAATTGCCATTGATTTCATTTGGTTAGCTACCAAATTTCTATCAACACTAAAAATATAAAGCTTTTGAAACGTTAATTCAGTGGTTTAATATGTGAAGTTGGACACAAGGCTAATACAATCTCTTAGATTTTACAACAGAATTGCCCAGGAATGCTGATAGTCCATTTGTCCTATTTTATTTTAGTGACTTAGCTACTAATTATATTATTTACAGGTTATTTTCTTCAGGTGAGTTAGTAAGAAAGTAAATGGTAGGTATTAAATAACTAATTGATTTGAATAAAATTTTAAAAGCTCCATTGAAATTATTATGTACTCTTTTGATAAAATATGAGGCCTGCTAGGATTCAAGACTAGAATAAATTTCATTGCTCTTCTAAATGCATTCACTAGTTAATATAAAGAACAGCCTGTCTTTCCTGGTTGCAGGGATAAGTCAAATACCATTTCCTCCCCAAAAATTTTAGTGTCATTATCAATGTAAACTATGATTATGTTTTCTCTCATAATGTTAAGACTAAAAGCAAATCTAGGAACCCAGCCTAGAGAACAAGTAACACACACACACACACACACACACACACGCACATATACACTGAGTGGCCAGGTTATTATGACCACCTGACATTTGTAGGCAAATTAGCTATAATTTCACGCTGAAGTTGCTAGAGGGCCAGACCATTATAAATAGGGAAGCAGGTTATTTACCTCGACAGTAGAAGTGATTTTTTTCCTGAAGATATGGGTAAACAACGCGATTTAACAGCCTTTGAATGTGGGATATATATATATGTATATGCTCACAGATATAATAGAACTTAGTATCAAATTGTCTATAAAGCGATAATCATTCCCTTTGCAAAAATCATTACCAAATTTCAGTGTAACAGAAATATATGCAAAAAGTCTAAAATTCTCAGCACATTTCAGTTTCTTGGTGTAGCACTAGAGAGTTTTTGAAATGGGTTCTAAATTGGACTACATAAGAGGATTTTGTGTCTTCATACAATCTCATTCTATTATAATGTAACTGTGGTGAGCTGCAGAGATCTATCTAGTAGCCAGCAGGAAGGGAAATAATTAGCATAAAACCTGTATTGCTCCTGGTGTACCAGGGGAGCCAACACAGTGCCTTGTGATAAATGTTGATTTTGAAATGGTGGGCTTCATTTCTCAAAGGGAAAGAGCCTTTATCTTCCTAACTATTTTTTTTACTTAACTTTGCTATAATAACATGTATTTATATACTTAATCCATTAGATATTTCATTCTCTAGTATACAAATATATTTTATTACATATTATATACTTAATATATATTACATATATTATTTTGTAATGTACTTTATATATATATACATATATAGTTTGCATACTGTATCATTGTATACACTGTGCTTTATATAAAAATTCATATATATTTACATACTTTATATGTAAATTCTTATATATATGTATATATATATTCACACACACTGCTAAAAGCAGTCCTTGGTCATTGTGACGCTGTCTTTGACTGACTGTGACCTACTGCTTAAGTTTGTGATTATAGATTGCAGATTGTTTCTCTTTATCATTTGCCTTTCATTTCATTAGAGGTAAATGCTAAAACCATAGCTTTGGTTCAATTAGTTAAATTTACATCAGTTAACACTCAAATATTTATTAATGTTAAAGTGACTTTTTGTTTCATGGTAAGGAAATAATGATGCATGTAAATTGGTCCTTGTTCTTAAGAATTTTGTGATCATTTTATGGAGAGAAGGCAAAAGTGGATGGTAAGCTAACAAGAAATAGACTAATCTATCAATTATTCAGAAATTTTTTGTGGTGTATCTGTACAAAATACTAACAAGAGTTGTGTCACCAGGCACTTCAGAATAGGGTACAGTGAGAGTACCCTGTGACTCATAAAAGGGGAAGAACTTGGCTGAGGTGGGTGGAATATAAATGAATAATAAATACATAACCTTACTAATATTCAAATCAGTGCAAATTAACACAATAGTGACATAGTCTTGCTGATGAGCTGGGACAAAGATGAAATCATTGATAGATTCCATGTATTGGTGATAAGTGATGAATTATACATATACTAGAGGCCCAGGGCATGAAATTTGTGTACTGATAGGGTCCTCAGCTGCTGCTGGCTGCTGGCTGCTGGCCAGGGCCTCCCTTCCTTCCCCTGGCCGGCCCCACCCCCTGGTCAAACTCCTGGACGACCTCCTGGTTGAGGGGACAATTTGCATACTATGCTTTTATTATATAGAATATACATATATATGCATATGTATATGTTTGAAGACATTGTCAACTGGTTCAATACATCTGGAGTGAAAGGTAAATAATTGTTTTAAAAATATCTGTTATATTAGAGATGTTCACAATTACTCTCTTCTTAGTTACTTTTCTAGGACTTTATCCTCAGAAATGCTCTTCTGAATCTCCAAAGATAGATTATGTACTCACAAATAGAAATATATAACCTGAATAGTTTCATATCTTTCCAAAGAACTGTATTTATAGTTAAAACCTTTCTATGACAAATCAACTGGTGAACAGATAAGCAAAATGAGCTATATCCTCACCTTGGAATACTATTCAGCAATGAAAAATAACAAAATACTGATACATGATACAGCATGAATAAAGCTTCAGAAACATTATGCTGAATAAAAGAAACTAGACACAAAAGACTGCATATTATATACTTTCACTTATATAAGATGTCCAGAGACGCAAATCTACAGAATTTGAAAGTAGATTGGTGTTTGCCTGGCACTGGGAGTGGGGATGGTGAGGGACTACAAGTGGGCACAAGTTATCCTTGGAGATGATGCAACTCTTCTACAAGTGGATGTGGTGATGGTTGCACAAACCTGTAGATTTACTAAAAATCACTGAATTTTTTGCATAAAATGAGTACATTTAATGGCATATAAATTCTATTTCAATACAGCTGTTAAAAATACCCTAAGTTTAAAGCAAAATAATACTCCAAAGTCTTCCAGGAAAGTAAGCTTCCGGCACAGATGACCTAATAAAATTTTCTGAACTTTTAAGGAAGAATAATACCAATTTTATGCAATGTTTTTCAGGAAAATGTAGAGGAGGGGACACTTTCCAACTTATAAGACCACAATTGGTTGCCTTCTATTCACGGCCCAACCAGGGATCAAACCTGTAACCTAGTTATGTACCCTGACCTGGAATTGAAACCTTAACCTTTTTGGTGCACAGGACGATGCTCCACTCAACCGAGCCATTCTTGATAAAAACTCTTAGCAAATATTCTAGGAGAATAAGGAACTTTAACTTAATATAGAACATCTTTAATAAGTGAATGGCTGATATGATACTTAATGGTGAAAGACCAAATGCTTTTCAGCTAATCTTGGGAACAAGGCAAGAATGTCTGCTCTCATCACTTCTACTCAAAATTGTAATGGAATTTTATTCAATAAAGTAAGGCAAGTAAAAGACTCCCAAAAGCAGACAGATTGTAAAGGAAGAAGCAAAACTATTTAAATGAATATTTATTGAAAAATTTTTAAACATCCATACATCCCTATAATTATATAGTAGTACTAGAGGCCCGGTGCACGAATATGTGCACAGGTGGGGTCTGGCTGGTTTGCCCTGATCGGGGCCAATCAGACTGGCCAACCTGGGGGAGGGGCCGCAGGCAGTTCGCCAGCCGACCCACTCCCTGGTCAAACTCCTGGTTGAACTCCCGGTCTAGGGGACAATTTGCATATTAGCCTTTTATTATATAGGATAATTAAACTTTAAAATAGTCATACAGTCATGTCTATGTTACTTGTTTAGTAAGAAGGTAAATGAATGCTGTAGTTCTTTAAATACTGTCATGATAAAGATTTCTAAGATGTATTGTTAAGGAGATAAATGTGGTTGTAGAACAATACTTAGTCTATAGTAGGTCGATTTGTTTTAATCGCTGAGCTAGACCCTGGGTAATGTATTGTCTGTGGGGAGGAGACAGATATTATTTTGCCTTTGAGAGACTTACAGGATAATTTGGGAAATAACTTATAAGCAACGGATAGAAACTAAATATATCATGAGAATTTGAGTTATATGCACAAAAGAAACTAAGTAGACTGTCTCATATTTACCCATGAGTGTTGGGAGAGGGGCAGGGAAATTTCTCTAAGAGGTGTGTGGATCCTAGTGAGCACTCACAGAGAACATTTTTTAAATAATAGACTAATCCAAGCCATTCTTCTTTCCGACTTCACCTTTTTCCCCATTGTATCAGTAACTCACCTATCTACTTTCCAAGGAATGCATACTATACTTCCCTATCACACTAATTTTCCTTGTATTGTTACACACTTTTCTCACTTGGAATAATCGCCATATCATTACCAACATTGGTTGGGAACCTTCTATGAACAAATTCATCATCCTAAGTACTAGGGATTCACAGTTGCCTGACACATATCCTTACTCATTTATTTAATCCAGTGGTTCTCAACCTGTGGGTCACGACCCCTTTGGCGGTCGAACGACCCTTTCACAGGGGTCGCCTAAGACCATTCTGCATATCAGATATTTACATTATGATTCATAACAGTAGCAACATTACAGTTATGAAGTAGCAAAGAAAATAATTTTATGGTTGGGGGTCACGACATGAGGAACTGTATTTAAAGGGCCAGAAGGTTGAGAACCACTGATTTAATCTTATTGAAACCCTTTTCTTCATATGTAATTTTTTATTTATTAATTTTTTCTGATGACAAAACTAAAACATTCACATCATAAGATCATTTGCTGTTATAAAAACCACAGAGTTTACAAAGTGAAAGAGCTTCCTGGAGCTCCTTTTCACCCTCAAGACTGTGACCAAGTAGGAAGCCACATTGCACAAGAAATGAGAGAAGAGTGAGCCTGACTACTGTGTGGGTAGGAGGCAAAAGGATTAAGTGGTCAGAGAGACCAGAATAGCCTTGAGAGGATAAATGTCAAATGGGAACTTTTCAAGTACAATGTTGTACTTTGTACAGTGTCACCGCTTCCTGTGATTGCAAAATCTTCAGCAAAATCACACATGTCTCCGTAGCATTAATGTAACTGGATTCCTGGTAGAGGCTGACAACAGATTATTTTTGTGTCCAAGCTGGGGAAGCCGTACAAAATAGCCATCTTGTGTGGATAAGCGGATACTAGCAGATATATGCATCTCAGAAGCTCCTCCCTTGGATCTTTTCCATGTGTGTCCTTAACCGTCTAGTCCATTTACCCATGTCTTGGATACTTGCCCCCTTCAAGTAGTTGTTTACCATGTTCTTTTTAAAAAATATATATTTTATTGATTTTTTTACAGAGAGGAAGGGAGAGGGATAGAGAGTTGGAAACATCGATGAAAAAGAAACATCGATCAGCTGCCTCCTGCACACCCCCTACTGGGGATGTGCCTGCAATGAAGGTACATGCCCTTGACTGGAATCGAACCTGGGACCCTTCAGTTCGCAGGCCGACACTCTATCCACTGAGCCAAACTGGTCAGGGCCCATGTTCTTAAGCATTGGAGCCTGTAGCAGATTATTTTGTGTGTCTATACATGGCTTAATTAACATCTTTCATTCTACCTAACTAAATTAGATTGATGGCACTCTATTGCCCTTACTGTCCTAAAGCACTTGTTGATTGAGATAACTAGATAGCATTCTAGAACATATTCATATGTTCATGATCTTATTTTTGTATATGCTAAAATTAGGAAGGAAGCATTTACAGTTGGTTCTATATTCAAGAATCTCATAGGGTACTACATGAACTTTCAATAAAAACATATCTTTGGCAGAGAAACTATAATCAGCATTTAAAAAATGAAGTATTTTGTTATTTATTACACTTTAAAATAGGTATAAACAAGATTGATGAAATTAAGGTGAAATATGAAATGAAATAAATTATGCAAGTTATTTATTTAGGTGCTTACATAACCTAGCCAAATGCTTAGGTCTGAGTGGCTGTTGAGAAGAGGTAGATTGGATGACTGCCATACTGGATCTGGAGTTTCTGCTCCTGTTTGTCAATTTATAGGTGCACGTACTATGGTTTTGCTAAAGGGATCATGGGAATAAAGCTAAAAGCATTACTATCTGGCTCATAAAAGGAGGTTCAATGATTATGTTAATGTAAAGTTCAAGAGAGAGAGTATGCAGTTTGGTATAGTAAAAATTAATAATTTAAAATTACAGCTTTAGAATATGAATGCAAATCAGATGTTTTGCCACTGGTGATGGTAGAAAACCATGGAGAAGTTATTTGCATTTTTGAGGGATAATCATTCATCTTTCCATTTAGTTCTCCTTGTGGGAGAAAAAAAGAATATAGATATTTAGTATACTAATTTCTTTATAAGAATAAAGTGCTCATGAATTTAATTAATAATTTATACTAAGCTTCAAAAGTTGGAAATAGTATTTAAAAGTAAAATAATGTAGTATTTACTGGTAACAACATTCAATATTATATATTTGAATGTCTTTGTACATTGAGATCCCTCCAACTGAAATAGTATTTTCCAGGCTATTTGGGCAAATTCCTATTCATCCTTTAATAACTGGTCTAGTACCACATTCTCAATAAAACATTCCAGAATCTCTGGACAAAGTGCAGTCTCTCTACTTTTGCAAGCTTTTGTGGAATAAGGCATAGAGGGGATAAATGGTGAGGAGAAAAATATATATTACTACTTTAGTTCATTGTTCTGTGTATCTTTCCAAAGCTTGTGGACCTTGATGGTAAAAATTATATCTTATTTGTCACTATGTTTTTTAAAAGTACTCCAAAATATATGATCAGTTCTTATTAAATATTTTTGAATGAATTGAAATGTGATTTTTAGAACACTTTGTTTGAAATTAAATCCAAACCATTGTTAATCCTTTTTCCAGTTAGTAAAGGAGATAGCATGCAATGATGAAAAGTTTAAATGTTTGGTTTTAAATCCTGACTCTGACATTGACTGCTAATTATTGGACCTTTTAAATATTAAACTAGACGCCCGGTGCATGAAATTTGTGCACTCGGGGGGTGCCCTCAGTCTGACCTGCGCCCTCTTACAATCCGGGAGCCCTCGGGGAATGTCCACCCACCTGCTGGCTGCTCCTTACCGCTTGGCTTGCTGCTCCTTAGCACTGATGCGGAGGTGGGAGAGGCTCCCGCCACCACCATTGCTCTCGCCAGCCGTGAGCCTGGCTTCTGGCTGAGTTGTGCTCCCCCTGTGGGAGGGCACTGACCACCAGGGGGCAGCTCCTGCATTGAGCGTCTGCCCTCTGGTGGTCAGTGTGCATGATAGGGACCGGTCGTTCCACCATTCCGTCAATTTGCATATTAGCCTTTTATTATATAGGACTAGAGGCCCAGTGCACAAAAATTTGTGCACTCAGAGGGGGAGAGGGGGTCCCTCAGCCTGGCCTGTGCCTTCTCGCAATCTGGGACCCCTCGGGAGATAACGACCTGCTGGCTTAGGCCTGCTCCCGGGTGGCAGAGGGCAGGCCCAATCCCTAGGTGCAGCCCCTGGTTGGGCTCAGAGCAGGGTCGATTGGGGAGTTGGGGC
>NW_005871166.1:3010220-3077156 GCF_000147115.1 Myotis lucifugus
GGCGCTGCCCCTGTCACTCACAGAGCAGGGTGATCAGGGGGTTGGGGAGCTCCCCCCTGTCACGCACAGAGCAGGGCCGATCAGGGGGTTGAGGAGCTCCCCCATGTCACTCACAGAGTAGGGCCGATAGGGGAGTTGGGGCACCGCCCCCTGTCACACACAGAGCAGGGCGCCTGGGGGGGGGTTGGGGTGCCGCCCTCTATTACCCACAGAGCAGGGCCGATCAGGGGGTTGGGGCACCGCCACTGTCACACTCAGGGCAGGGTCGATGGGGAGGTTATGGCTCTACCCCGTCACACACAGAGCAGGGCCCGTGGGGGGGCGGGGGTTGGGGCGCCGCACCCTGTCACACACAGAGCAGGGCCGATCAGGGGGTTGGGGCGCCGCACCCTGTCACACACAGAGCCGCAGGGCGATCAGGGGGTTGGGGAGCTCCCCCCTATCAGGCACAGAGCAGGGTTGATCAGGGGGTTGGGGCGCCTTCCCCTGTCATGAACAGAGCAGGGCGGATAGGGAGGTTGTGGCCCAGCCCCCTCTCACACACAGAGTCGCAGGGTGATCAGGGGGTTTGGGCGCTGCCCCCTGTCACGCTGATCCCGGTGCTGGGAGGCATATTACCCTTTTACTATATAGGATAGAGGCCTGTTGCATGGGTGGGGGCCGGCTGGTTTGCCCTGAAGGGTGTCCTGGATCAGGGTGCGGGTCCCCACTGGGCTGCCTGGCCAGCCTGGATGAGAGAATGATGGCTGTTTGCAGCTGGTCAAACCCCCTTCAGGGTGGGGGTCCCCACTGGGGTGCCTGGCCAGCCTGGATGAGGGGATGATGGCTGTTTGCAGCTGGTCAAACCCCCTTCAGGGTGGGGGTCCCCACTGGGGTGCCTGGCCAGCCTGGATGAGAGAATGATGGCTGTTTGCAGCTGGTCAAACCCCCTTCAGGGTGGGGGTCCCCACTGGGGTGCCTGGCCAGTCTGGGTGAGGGGCTGAGGGCTGTTTTCAGGCTGGCGGGTGACTGAAGCTCCCAACCGCTCCTTTTTTTTCTTTTTCTTTTTTTTAATTCTGGGCCAGCTTTAGCTCTGAGGCTTTGCTCCAGCTCTGAGGCCTTGGCTGCTGAAAGCAAGTATCTGGTTTGTTTGGGTTCTATAATCGAAACACTGTTTCAACTCCAGCTCTGAGATCCCGGCTGGCTGAAAGCAGGTTATTGGGGTTTTATTTAGCTTCTATATTTGTAACAATGTTTCAAACTGCAAGCTCAGAGGCCAGCAGCGGCAGGCGGGGAACTTTGGCTTCCTCCATCACTGAAGCAAGCAAGCCTCATGTTCGCTTCAAGCTGCCTGGCTGCCGGCCGCCATCTTGGCTGGCAGTTAATTTGCATATCGCCCTGATTAGCCAATGGGAAGGGTAGCAGTCGTACGCTAATTACCATGTTTATCTTTTATTAGATAGGATAGGTGTAATAACATTTTTCTGCCTGCACACCCTACAAGGAGTTTATGATAATGGAATAGATAATGAGTGAAAACAAACTTGTATACTCAGTACCTATACAAATGAAGTCATTCCTGTATTGAGTATATATTTAAAAGCCACTGCTAAAATAGTCTCAAGTGCTATGATTTATATCCCTTTTTTCAGTGAAATGGGGGATTTGTACAGAAAAGCAAAAAAGAAACCAATCAAGTAGAAATTTCTTTCTTTTGATTGGATATTTATTACCTTTTGTAACATAGTTTTCTCAATTGTTCACATCATATGAGTTTTATTTTATAAATTATGAAACAAGGGTTACAATACAGATCAGACAATTGCAGTTTAGAGATCTCGTTATAGATGGATCAGCTGATAACTCTCAGGCAGTTGTTTACAATTTGATTGGAGATTGTTGAGCAACTACTTTGGCTTTGAGCAAGCACTGATTTTTACTGCTTCTTCCAATTATAGTCAATTTGCATGAAACAATCAATATTTCACTCCTTTTTATTTTGAATATTTGAGCGCTTCAAACACTTGTATCCTGTTTTGTCCTATTTTCTTATTTGATACTTTCTAGATCACCTACAGAGAGTTCAAAGATCAAATAGTTATTGATTTAATGGTAGTTTGCTTCTGGGAGATCCACTATTAATGTGTTCTGGTAGTATAAGAGGTTATCACTCCATGCCTAAATCTAGTTTGTTGGAAATAAATTATGTTTTTCATCTCTGCTCAGCATTCCTATTTGGTCCATGTTACAGAGCCTAATCAGATTTTCTGCCATTCACTTTTCTGTGATGGAGTATTTTCCTAGGTGTTTTTTGCTTAAGTCAGATTCTCACAGCATTTATATCTTTAATTTGGCTTTATATATCTGGGAGAAACTCTGGGGTAGTTTAGCCTAATTTCTAAACTTTCCCCTCCATTTTTATAATAGCTTTTTTATCTTAATGCTTCTGAGATTCTCTTGGTTATATGTGATGTTTTTCTCTGATTGTCTAAAGGTATTTTGATAGTTTTGTTTTTATTTGGATTCACTTTGAAGTTTTGTTCTTCACTTTCTTTCTGACATTACCATTCTCTGAAACTGCATTTACCTAGCAGTTTTTTCCTCACATATACGTTTCTTATTTAAGCAAACAGGTGTTGATCCCCTTTGCATCTTCCATTTTCCATTCAAACCTGCTCAAATTCAAACCTGTTAATCTTTTTTCTTGCTCGCGAGTAAAATCTCAGATAGGCCTCACATCTTTTTTACTTACTATTAGAAAATAAAATGTTCTGTGGTCACTTCTAATCACATGAATAGTCTCATTTCTAAAATAACTCATTTGTTTAATAACGAAGTCCTAAAGTTATTTAGTGGTAAAGTTTTCCCCTACCTCAGTTCCAGCCAGCTTCATGTTGACCATTTTTTCATGGAGAAGAGAGGGAGTTGGTTAGCCTCTCATCCGCTTCCCCAAATTGCAACCTTGCTTTTTGTCTGGCCTCTGGCTCCTCCTGGGTTGAATCTCAGAAAAGTAGAAGTAACCATGAGGTCTGACATGGTTGATATGAATGTAACCTTAGATAAGCTTCCTCTGAGTTTGGGGGACTCTTTATTTTATCTTAGGATGGTGTGGCAGACATGCATGCTACTCATCATGATGTCTGTGCATCCTGACACATGGTAGGATTGACTTTTCTGGCTTGCTGTGGTTGGGTGAGACCACAGTGAGATTTGTGAGAAGTGACAAATGTCCCTGGTAGGCTGAGCTGGTCTGACAGTCTCCAGAGATCTTTCTTTTCCTTTGGACACTGCAGTCAACTTTAGAAATGGTGGCTGCTCCATCAGCCTGAATCCTTGAAACTTCAAAGAGAAGCCAGCCTCTGTCCACTACTGGCCCACAACAATCATGTTAGATGAAGCACTAAACGAATCCTTGTGGTTTTAAACTTCTAACGTCAAGGGATTGTTTGATACCACAGCATAAGCTAAGCAATTGAAACAAAAAGATATGTGGGTGTCTCAGAGGTGCTTAATGGGACGATTTGGGTTACTTTTTCCATGACACAGGAAATGGATTTTCTTCTGTCTAAATACATAATACTTCTCCCCTAACTCCTGGGTATCTGGAAATATAGTTCCTCTATTAGGCTTATTCCATCCCTCTATGCATTCTTCCTAGGATTTGAAATTCCTAAGCAAGCTCTTTCTTCTAAGTTGCCCCCCTCTGATTTTCCAGAAATTTACACCATTTTGCCTCTCCCAGGGAAATTGTAACCAGCACATCTCTTCCCTCTGCCAATTCCGAACCATAGCGTTTCACTTTTAATTCAATTTATGAATGACTTAAACACTATTGAATGACACAAACTTTGCTCTAGTAATTCTCTGGAACATACCCTACTACAATGGTCTTAGGGCAGCATGCTCTAAGGTGCACACCAGTCATTCACTATTGTGCCCCCTAAGCATCAGTGTAGGCATTTCAATCTTTTGAAGAGGTTTCCTTAAAGCTTCTTCAAGGTATGAGGTGAGGATGTGGTGGTGGGATTTATAGCACATGAACAACTCAAAAATTTTTCCTTCTACCTACTCTCTAACCTTTTGATCACTTAAACTTCAAGGGAAATTAACTCACAAAACTGGTTTTTGAGAATTCTTTTGCAAGTTCTGCATTGATGACAATCGCACTTCCATTTAAAATGTGGGTGATGCCTGTCAGCTACAGTATGGTTCTTGCCTTTTGGATCTTAACTGAAACCCACACAGAAAGTGTCTCATTTAACACCCTGTTCTAAGAATATTGTAGTAGGGTGTGTTCCAGAAGATTAGTGATTTTCAACCTTTTTCATCTATTCTGCAGCATATAAAAATATAGTTTTTGTGCTGAACTGACAAGAAAATAGGTATATTTTGATTCATTCACATTGGACAGATAATGTTGTGCTGGCTGTTGTCAATTTTTATTTGACAATCTAAGGGAAAGAGATCAGTGCCCCTGACTAAATAGTCAGGTATTGCATGGTTTAAAAATTCTTGCAGCACACCAGTGTGCCCTGTCACACCAGTTGAAAAGTGCTGCAGACGATTATCCGAACATAGTGTGTGTCATTCAGTATTTTAAAATCCATTCATAAAGTAAATTAAAAATACATTTGCCACCCTAACTGGTTTGGCTTAGTGGATAGAGCGTCAGCCTGCAGACTGAAGGGTCCCAGGTTCGATTCCGGTCAAGGGCATGTACCTGGGTTGCGGGCACATCCCAGGCAGGGAGTGTGCAGGAGGCAGCTGATCGATGTTTCTCTCTCATCGATGTTTTTAACTCTCTATCCCTCTCCCTTCCTCTCTGTAAAAAATCAATAAAATATATTTTTAAAAATTACATTTGCCTACAACTGAGGAGTCATGGACTCTGGAGGAATCACAAAAATGAATTTGGGGAACTCTGGCAACTTATTTTTTGTTGTTAAAATCAATATGGTGCTATTCATAAATAGTATAAGTTCACTCACTGCTCATTAAGGCTGTTTGGTGTTTCTGCAAGTATTGTTAAGTGGAACTTACAGAAGAGATCTAAGCAAAATGTACTTATTCTTGCTGTTGTAGGAGGACCTACACGAAAACTGATGCTTTCAGTGATTGCATATTTATTCCAAACGATTGTTCTGACTAAAACAATTAGTGAATCAATTTTTAAGATTGATTTCTTCTGTTATAGGTAATATGAATCCCTCTGGGGTTTAGGGAGGGAAAGACAGTGAAACCTTACAAAAAAGTATAATTCATATTATACATTAATAACATTACCCAGTATTCATTATAAAATTTTAAACTTAATGAAACCAGGAAAGAGGATGCTGTATTTTATCTTGATATGGAACATTAAATCACTATAGTTAAAAAAAACCCTAAAATAAGCAACAAATGCATATTATACAGTAATAACAGTACCCAGTATTCATTATAAAATTTTAAACTTAATGAAACCAGGAAAGAAGATGCTGTATTTTATCTTGATACGGAACATTAAATCACTATAGTAATAACAGTACCCAGTATTCATTATAAAATTTTAAACTTAATGAAACCAGGAAAGAAGATGCTGTATTTTATCTTGATACGGACATCTTTTTATTTACAGTCCTCATATTACAAGTATATTATAACATTTTAAAGCTCTAAGCCACATTGATGAAGAGAAGTAACTATTATTATTGCTTTATCTATTTTTACATCTGTCACCACCTGTCTAATTAACAACGGAAGAGTTTTAGCAGTATAAGATTTTTGATTGTTTAAGAAAGGGACATTTCCATACTCTAGTCTAGGTTGGACTATTGTATGGCTGAGAATTACATAATTTTAAGTTGCTGTTTCCAAAAAAATAATGCTAGCAATTTAAGCTACGAACTTCTGAGCACCAGATGCTTCTGTGCAATATTTATTATTTTGTACAGATGATTTAATGTCAGAACTAGATACTGCCACCCTCTGGTGGCCTTGTAGGTTTCCATCCCTGTACTCTACAACCTTAAGTTTTGGGGACATACGTGAGTTTATATGCACTTAGAGGCTCTGATAAGACACTCACACACACACACACACAGATATTGATTGATTTGTATTATCAGTTGCAATTGAGTATGCCTCACAGCTCCTGGTAGTGGGTAGAAAAGTGAGTTACTCAACCTGATGAGCACATTTATTGGTCCTGAAATATTTCTAATACTTGTGACATCTTCTTTCAGTCTTCTCTGCCCTAGTCCTGAAAACCAGCCGTTTGTTTTCTGTCGTCTGGGAAATTTTCTTTATGCTACGCATTAGACCTTAATTACCTGTATACACTTTCATAGCCTTTGTATTGCTTTTTAATTAGTCAATTTGGGCTAATCCTTTAGCTCAAATTAGACTGTGGGCTTTTTTAGGGCAGAGATATTATAGATTTCTTTTGCATGCCTGGCTCCTAGCACACTTAAGAGTATCTTCAATCTTTAACACTTGGGAAAATTTTTCAGAAACAGTTTTGTAAAGTGATAAAAGGAAACCATGTTGGAAGGAGTTAGTTACAAGGTGCGAAAAGTCCCAAGGAGCCAATATAGTTTGGTAACTTTGGGCATGTGGCTGGGATAGTAAGGGCCATCATAGAAAAAGTGATTGAAGCACAATTATCAAAAGATATAAAGTATCAACTATTTTCTTCCAGTCTTTCCTAACTGAATTTTCTGGCACATAAACATCATTTGTATGAGTTTATTTTCTATATTCTTCCAAGGATAGTGGGTAACTAGTACCATCTTAAATGAAGAGAAGTTAACTTATTGTATACTGTGCTGACTAGGGCATTAGAGCTTTACCTGAGCATAATTATTGCTGAGGTAAGAATATCTGCAGCATCAGGAGATGCTCAATTTATGTTTTTATGGCAGAAAGCTGGAAAGCAATGGCTGTTCTCTCGAATATTTGCCATCTGTGACTGAATTTGTACACCGTAGAGCGTGTACAGATCTGATTTAGCTGTTTGGATAGTAATTGAAGTTTAATATGAGCAGAATCCCCTCCCCTTTGGAAACTTTAGAAATCTTTTAGACTTTCCTTTAAAATATTTTTCTAAATAATAATTATGAAAAGATGAATGCTTATTAGTTAAATATTTCTGCTTTAATTTTATAAGTTGTTTTGTTTCATAGGGACAGTTTTATTTGAGTGCTTTCTCTTAACATTCTGAGTTATTCAAACCAGGTGTTATTGCCTTGGTTAGAGCTGTCTAGGTGACAGTTGCCTAAATGTTGGCATAAACCTAGAGAAAAATTCACTTGATTAAGTCCAAATGTGAGCCCTCGATACATAAAAGCTCTGAATAATATATTCAAAAATTATATTGCAACAATTGAACATCCATAGCCAAAATATGAACCATAAACTAAACCTAACATTTCATCCAAAAATTGACTCAACCTGGATAGCTGACTTAAAACTGTATTATATTTAGAGAAAACCATAGGAGAATATCTTATAGGTTCTGAGTAGGCAAAGAGTTCTTAGAATTGACCCCAAAGTATGATCTATAAAAAAGAAAAATTGGTAAATTGTTCCTCTTCAAAATTAAAATCTTTTAACTGAAAAAAGGCCATGTGAAGAGGATGAAAATGAAAGTTAATGACTAGGAGAAAATATTCATAAGCCATATATTAGACAAAGAACTAATGCCTAAAATATATTTTAAAGATCTCTAAGCTCAATGGTAGAAATACAAACTATCTAATTAGAAAATGAGCAGAAGTTATGAGGAGACATTCCACCAAGAATATACAGATGGCAAAAAACACATGTGAAAAGATGTCGTTCTTCATTAGCCATTAGGGATATGAAAATTAAAAACTCAATGAGATATTCATATACAATTATAAGTCTTTGTAAAATAATGTGAAATTCTGGAAAGGAGGCAGAGAATTTGGATCACTCATACTTTGCTGGTGGGATGGTAAAATAGTACAGCCATTCTGGAAGACAGTTTTAAATTTTCTTATAAAACTAATCATATCTTTAATACACCATCCAGAAGTTGCATTCTTGGACATTTATCACAGGGAAATGAAAACATACAATAAATAAACAGCCTACGGTGGCATTCATACCTTAGAATACAGTTCAGTAATAAAAAATGAATCATCTATTAATATATGCAACAATTTTTATGAATTTCCAGAAAATTATGCTGAATAAAAACTGGCAATTCCAAAAGGTTACACACTGTATGGCTCCATTTATATACTTCTGAAATGACAAATTTATATAAATGAAAAACAGATTAGTCTTTGCCAGGTTTGGGGTGAGGGTGGAGGCGAGTATGGTAGCTTTGAAAAAGGCTACACAAGCATTCCCTGTGGTTGGAGCTGTCCTGAGTGTGGGTTGGAGTGGTGGATGTGTGAACTTACTCCCTGTATAAAATTGTAAAGAACTAAATACATATACACTCACAAGTAAGTACAAGTGATACTGGGAAAATTTGAATAGTACCAGTGGGTTGTGTCAATGTCAGAATCCTGGTAATGACATTGTAATATAGTTTAGCTACATGTTACCGTGGAGGAATTCTGGGTAAAGGATGTACAGAATTGCTCCGGAGATATTTGACGTTTCAGAGGGGACAGTCAGATCCCAATCTTTTCTGTAGCAAAACCACTCAGGGACCTCCTGCTACCTTGTTATCAAAGAAAATTTGGTGTGGAGGAGGTACATATTGGTATAATTTGATTTCTATTCCTTGGAGAGTGTAGTTGCCTGATCTTTCCATAAAAAAAATCAAAAACCAAAGTGTAGCTGAAATTGTCTGGAATATCAGAGCAAAGAGAGAACATTGCATCGACAGTAGGTCTCACCACTTCCATCGAGAAGGGGAGGAGGGCCTGGTTCTGGTGGACTGCGGAGGACACTGGACACCTAGCATGTGCCAAGGCCAGGAAAATCTACACGCAGTGGACCATATGGGGATCGTGGCCCATACCAGAACCATTGCAAGGGAAGGTCCTCAGCAATCTCTAGATGGTTTGTGGAGGTGAATGGACCCCAGGGTCCCAGAGAAGCTGTTCTTGAAGAAAGAGCCAATGTCTGGGGCATTTGCTATGTCATTATTGAGTGTGAGCTTTGCAGTCTTTTCCTTTTTGCTCACCTGCCCATCTCTCCAACTTCAGAGAGGACAGAAAGAACACAGTGAGTGACAAAGGAAGAGTTGAAGAATAAGGCAGAGAAAGTAATAGCGATGAAACCCGCTCCCTCAACTCCTTCTCCCCAGCCCCGCTCACTTTTTCCAGCCCGAGACAGGCATGAATTAGGGGAGAAGCAGCAGCTATAAACTGAATTATAAAATCAAGTTTAGTACATAAAAATTAGACTAGTTATTAATATACCTCAAAGGTACAGAAAGCTTTGAGATTGGCGTGTGTGTGTGTGTGTGTGTGTGTGTGTGTGTGTGTTTAGTTCATTGCCTTGATATTAAAGAAAGACTAGGTGTTTACATAATAAAACATTAATACTAGTTATATCTGGATGATACAATTTGAGCTATTTTGTATTTAATTATTTAATCCTTTATATATTTTCTACAATTAGAATATCTTACCTTTATATAATTAGAAAGGCATCTATAATAATAAAAATGTAATATGCTAATTAGGCTGGACGACCTTCTGAACGTAGCCCCGGCTTCGAGGGCAGCGGGTGGGGGTTGAGGCAGAGGAGATGGCTGCCACGGCAGTGGGGGACCAAGCCCCTTGCACGAATTTCATGCATCTGGCCTTTAGTTACTTTAATATAATGTCAGAAGCATTTTGGATACCAAGTTCAGTGGCATATAACTATGACCCTACATCTAGCAATTTTTAGGTATTTGAATACGTTGCTATTTAGCCAGACTTCCTGGATTTGAGTTATCTATATCTGGAAATAATAGCTAAGAGAACTTTTTTCACCTATAATTGGAGGTTTAGATAGATGATTTTTAATTTTTTTCCAATCCCATACTTCTTCCATGTATTTCCATTTCATGCATCTGGCCTTTAGTTACTTTAATATAATGTCAGAAGCATTTTGGATACCAAGTTCAGTGGCATATAACTATGACCCTACATCTAGCAATTTTTAGGTGTTTGAATACGTTGCTATTTAGCCAGACTTCCTGGATTTGAGTTATCTATATCTGGAAATAATAGCTAAGAGAACTTTTTTCACCTATAATTGGAGGTTTCAATAGATGATTTTTAATTTTTTTCCAATCCCATACTTCTTCCATGTATTTCCAATTGATAACGTATCCCTTGTCCTTATATGTGCCAGTGCTGTCTTAGGTATTGAGATTATAACAGAGAGTAAGTGTCCTTTTCCTCAAGCAGTTCAATGCACCAGATGAGATACTAGCGGTTTACACATCTGTGCAGTCAGTGCCACACAGGGCTGTGTTATTACAAGCGTTGCAGAATCAGAGGAGCCACAGCTGATCGATGTTTCGAACTCTCCATCCCTCTCCCTTCCTCTCTGTAAAAAAAATCAATAAAATATATTAAAAAAAAAAGAAGAGAAGAAGTGAAGGTGCCAAGGACGCCAGGCAGCGAGACATGCAAGGAAGAGCCTATAGAGTGGAGAGGCTATGACATACTCTGGTTTGCGCTGACTGTGAAGGAATTGAGGACAGTGGAGGTGGGTGAGGGTGAAGTACCAGATTTGAGGCCAACTGGTTAGCAGGCCGTGGGGATATGAATTCGATTCTGAGAACCCAGGGAGCCTGGAGGAGAGACCATTTGAAAGGCAGTCACAGTGTTCCAGTTTAGAGAAGATGATGTCTTAAACCAAGGCAGCGGTAGAGGGATGAGAGAGAGACATAATGGTGCATTTGGATGTAAAGAATAAGGGCAAGGAAGGAGTCAGGTGATTCCAATTTTATCTATATATAAAGGCAAGTCTGTGTTAACAGGTATAGTGCCTTGTGGGAATGACTGAAAGCTACTCTCCCTTGACAGATGAGTGGCAAAAGGTGACCACCCCTGCCCTGGAAAATCAAAGCAGCATCACATAAAAATGTCTTACCTCTGCTTCACTAAATTGAAACAAATGAACAGTATGTAGTTTCTATAATATTCAGCAAAAAAAATTCGATGAACTGGTATATCACCAGCAAGTTGTTCTCTCTCCAGCAGTTTGAGAAAAATAATTTAATAAGATTTCAATAGAAAAATATTTTTCTCTGTGCATAAAAAATCAGTTGATTTTTTATATTATATATATTACATTTTTGGGACCGACATTACTTCAGGAGAAATGAATCTCCATTTTCATAAAATAGATTATTGAAAAAAGATAATGTGAAGAATACAATGCAGTATTTAGGTTTTCAAAAATTATTTCTTTTGCAGAATATTTTTAGAACAATTTATTCTACAAGTTACCTTAAAATTTACCTTAATATTATTAGCAGGTCAAAAGGATTTTTTAAAATTATAGGACCAGATGTAAAACCATGTATAAATTAATTGGTTGAAGCTTTGATGGGGGTATCTAGTTCCAGTCATTAAACTGAAACCCTATAGCAGAATCCATATCATAAATAAAATTAAGAACTTCAATATAAATGTTGCTAGTACACTATATAAAGTTGATCTAACAGGTGGGAAGAGGTTGGAGAGGGCAGGTAATTTAATCACAGATAGTATATTGGTAATTAGGTCATTAAAAGTGATCAAGTCCCTATCTAACAGACACCATAGGCTATTTTACATTAATGTTGCTTCTACTTTATGGGAGAGTCAAATTAGCTGGAAATAGTAACATAATCCTGAGTTTAAAGATGAACATGATGGTAAGAACATTTGGGAAAATCTACAGAAAACAGATGTGATAGTATTCATAAGAAAGATCATTTACAACACAATTATAAGTCAACATTATTTACTGCTACTATTTCATCTTACTCAACTTTATAGCCTTGGCTAAGTCAACATTATTTACTGCTACTATTTCATCTTACTCAACTTTATAGCCTTGGCTAGGCACAGTGTCTGAATGTTTAAAAAAAGCGTAATATGCTAATGATATGCTAAGGCTGCTCAACTGCTTGCTATGACGTGCACTGACCATCAGGGGGCAGATAGTCGACTGATCGACCAGTTGCTATGACGTGCACTGACCACCAGGGGGTAGACGCTCCAACTGGTAGGTTATCTTGCTGCTGGTGTCCGGCTGATCAGGACTGAGCAAGATGAGCTGACATGCCCCTGGAGCCCTCCTGCGTCCCTCCCTGGCCCCTATTATGCACCAGTGGCATACCCCGGCCTGGCCTGCACCCTCTCACAATCCAGGACCCCTCAGGGGATGTTGGAGAGTTGGTTTTGGCTCGATCCCGCAGGCCAGGCTGAGGGACCCCACTGGTGCACGATAGGGGCCGGGGAGTACTGAATAAAGTACTCATTAGGGGAACGTGTATTATAATTGTATTATTGTGCTGATTTCTGAGTCCTGCCATCTTGACTCTGGGGTTAACAACACAGAGAAATTAGGCAGTGAAGCATCCCTTGAAGGTTTTATTTGTTTTGTTTTCTAAGCAGCTGAAGTAGTTTTGAGACCCTGAAGATGACCTGCCAGATGGAAAATGATAAGAATAATAGTATAATTAGCCCTGGGATCAACAAAACCAAGTTGAAAGTGAGCAAGAATGTTTATTTAAGATCATTGCTACAAAAAACAAATGGAACAACAGCAAACAAGTGTCATAATAAAAACATTATGATTAACTTTAATAAGAAACTGAAAATATAGATCAAGCTTCTTTTTATTAATAATTAATTTGGAAATGAAATGTATGAATAACATTCATTTGAATAACCTTTGGAAAACATTAGAAATTCTTAAGCTATAAAGCTTGCCTTCAGATTTTTCTGTAATATACCAAAGTCATAGCAATAATTCATTTAAATGTATTTAACGTATTGGAGACGTTTGTCTCAAGAACAGTGTTTTAATATATCATGTATCTTGTTTCTATTTGTTTATTGAATGTCTTGCTTAAAATATGTCAGATGCTTTGACTCATGACTCTGAGACTCGTAGCCAGTGGGATTGGAATGTGTGCAGTGTTGGCACATGTATGGTACCTCGCTCTTTCCCAGGAAGGACTAATGGATTTTTATGCATTTGATGTTTACAGTATTTAGAGTCATTCTTTTGGATTATCAAATTGTTCCAAGTCAGCACGCAATAAATATTAGCTATTCTCTGTTTTAAAGACCATATAACAACTTCTTCACTTTGATGTTGACCTGCTCTTTACTAAGTCTCTTTGTCCATCTAAGACCCCAATAAACCTCTATGACTGGTACTGGAAATAATTTTATTCCTATACATATTTATAAAATTACAAAATTGTTAAAAGTAGAGACAATACCATATCAATTACTTAGCACACATTTTTGAATGCTTGAAAAGATGTTTTCATTTTTAAATTATTACAATTGTTAATAATTAACATAAAAATACTAATATGGAAAATTTGAACAAAGGCAAATATAATTTTTTTAAAACACAACTTTTTACCTTATAATGTCTTTGTTGCTTTACCTACACAGGTCTTGGTTTTAATGTTGAGTTTGGATTATGTGAGATCAGCATAAATTTGCCTAGTTAACATGTTGACATTTTTATTTTAGTTTATCTAGCAGCACTTCCTACTAATTTTAATCATATGACTTAAAAAAGAGTCATTTTTCAGAAAAACATTGGGAATAAACAAATTACATTTTTTCCTTACACTATTTTTAAATATCTGTTAGTTTTTTTGAGCTATAAGAATGTTTTGGGATCCACATTATTATTAAGCTATTGATTGAAATAGTACAAACAAGTCAGTTTACTCAAATTTTGTTATAATTGGCTTTCCCACTAATTCATAGTAATTACTAGCAATTAAAATATGTTTAATTATTATAATCATATATTTTGCACACTTTATTTAGATTGGCCATCTGCCTGATGACTTTTTAATCTGTTGCTTGTGGTAGCAATCACTAGAGTATGATTCAACACTGACTGCTCTTTAACAAGGGAGAAAGATTTTTAAAGATTCAATTTTAATGCATTCTTAAATTATGAACTTCACAATGAAACTGATGAAGTTTAACGCTCTATTCAAAAAATTGAAATTATACTTTCCATTTTCAAATTATGTTAGATATACAGAGTATTATTTATACAGCAGATGAGGTGGGATATATGTATATATTTACCAGATTTTTGATTTTTATAGAAAATAGAGTTTGTGTTTTCTAGTTACAGTATCCAATAAGTTGCAAAGTTATAATTTGAACCTGTTTTTCATTACATTAGCATCAGCAAATGCTAAAGAACAGCTAAGTTTCATCATATTTTTAATTTGGAACTTTAGAGATTTCTACGAATTGGGTAAAAACTGGATTGAAAGAATTAATTACAGATTGAAAAATCCAGATAATTGAATCTATATAGAATTCTCAGAGGTTAAAGCACTGTAAAATATAAGATTCTACATTTTGATTTTACTAATCGATAGATGTTAAGTTAAATTGTATTCTTGATTTCTTATAATAAGATGCAATGGGGAAAGAGGATTTTGATCTTCACAGGAATTTGATCTTTAAGTGTCGTGCTCTATTCTCTAGCACAGTGAGGCATACCTATGCATTCATTTTTAAAGGTGTAATTAAAAATTCAGTTGGCCTATATGTAATGCTTTATGCAAGTGGATTGCTTGTGAAAGAACGTTATATGGTGAGGCAATGGTCCAGCAGGAAGAGCACTGGACCTGGATGTGGAAGACCTTGGTTCAGATTTCAGCTCTGCTGCTTTGTTAGCTCTGCAAGCTTGTGAAAGGAATTCAACTCATTAAAACTCCAGGGGAGTTACAATGATTCGTCTGCCTATAATTGAAATGTGTATGTGTATATAAAACTAAAGGAGGGGGTCTGTGTGAAAACCCTTCAAAATTGTAAAGTGCAGTTTTATTATGTATGTTATACATAATAATGTGCAATTGTTGTTGTTTTTCTTAGGTGCCAAGTGTTATGCTATGTGCCTTATCTCATTTAATTCTCAAAGCAGCAGTACTCAGTAGGCATTGTTAACTTCCCTATACGATAAGTGAGAACACTCACATTGCCCAGAAAATGGTGCCTTTAGGTAGTGACCTTTAGCATATGATTTTACTTTTGTCTTATTGCTTACGCTAAGATATTTCAGAAATTAAGTGTTAACCAAACTAATCATTCCCCCAGTCATTTTATAAGTATTATTCTGCTGGCTAGTTATTCAGAGCAGCAATTCCCTGAATTTTTCTCCTCTTTTGGGGGTATTCTTTTCATCTCATTTAAAAATGTTGTCCTTAAATAGACAGCTAGATATGTCTCCAGCAAAATGAGTTTATTCAGGAACAACAAAGAATTGCAGTTCAGCACATGGGTCTAATGGTGAATGAAGGGCAACTCAGAGAAACAAAGGAGAAGAACATTCTTTTATGGACTTGGGAGGGGCTGTTTTAAAGGAAGAGGCCATTGGAAGAAACTTAAAGTTCAAAGCATAGTGACATCTTATTGGCTGGTTTGTGACAGTCTCTTATTGGTTGAGCTGTTCCTGGACATGGCATTTTTATCCCCCTCCTGACTAGGTAGTAAAGAGGAGTTACTTTCTGCCTGAGGTGTAAGGTATGTCTCTTCCTGTTGGGGTCAGTAGTGTGTGTAGAGTGACAAGTGGGTGAGAGTTCTCTCTGCTTGTGTCTTGGCACCATTCTAAATGAACCTCTAGTTTATTAATTTTCACAGTATTTTTTTTAGCTGTAAACTTTCAAGTTTGGCAAAGATGGCGGCAGCCTTCTTTCTAAATACAGTATATGACCCTAACCATATAGATGCCTTTGTGGATCACTCAGACTGATAAAATGGAAATTCCATATCCTTGGCTGTGTGTGTGTATGTGTGAGGCACTGCTTCATGAATTGTAAAATTGGGGAAAAAACAGATACAGATTTATATAGCTCATTGGTGATTTAAATTGAATGTTTAAAAATAGCAAAAATTAGTTTCTCAGTTTTCATAGGTTTTATTACCTATAGTGTGAGAATAGTTCATATAAGGGTTGTGAAATGACATTTTTTTTAAAAAAATTCAAGCCCCTAGTATTAAAATGAGGAAAATGGAGTGTGAGAGTGACTTTTGGCATTATTATCTTCACATCTGATGGCCATTTATAAAAATAGATTTTTATTGATTTCAGAGAGGAAGAGAGAGGAATAGAGAGATAGGAACATCATCGATGGGAGAGAATCATTGATTGGCTGCCTCCTGCACGCCCCCGACTGGGGATTGAGCCCACAACCTAGGCATGTGCCCTGACCAGGAATCGAACCATGACCTCCTGGTTCTTAGGTTGATGCTCCACCACTGAGCGACACCAGCCTGGCACTATGTTCCTCTTCTTGAATTCCTATTGCTACCACCAACATATGCCCAGAGATATCCTGGAGGAAAATGAGACACTCCATAGAGAAGGGCCTAGTCCAGCTGTGGGCAAACTACGGCCCGCGGGCCAGACACTGGTATATGAGAGAGCCCAACTGAGCTCAGATAACTAAAAAAAAAAAAAAAAATTCCCAGCTGATCCTAGAATGAGGTTTACTTTGAATTTATATTAGTTCACACAAACACTCCATCCATGCTTTTGTTCCGGCCCCCCGGTCCAGTTTAAGAACCCATTGTGGCCCTTGAGTCAAAAAGTTTGCCCACCCCTGGCCCTAGTCATTCACCAGCTGGTCCTTTGCCCATTCACCAGATACTGGTATATGAGAGAGCCCAACTGAGATCAGATGAGCTGGGCCCAGATTAATCGGACTTCCCAGCTGATCCTAGAGTCTACTTAGACTCATTAAAGAAATTGGTTGTTGTTTTAAACCACTGTGTTTTGGAGTGGTTTGTGACATAGGAAGAACTAACTGATTATGCAAGCAAAGAAATGGTAATCATTAATATTGTTATTAGGATTTCTATATGTAATCAATTTCATGATAATGATTACTTACATTTGGGAACATTGATTTTGGCTTGCATGTCGGGTCTTTTTTTCAAGCTTATGAAACCACACTCCCAGAACAAAACAAAACAAAACAAAATGGAAGAAATAGAGGAATTCATGTTATGTAAAAGTATGTAAACAATAAATGCATGTGCTTCATAGTAATAGGTAATTCATTCAACCACCTAACCCTTCCCAGAGATGTCTGTGTATTCTGATATAGTCTCATGCTTTAGTCATTAACCTGAATAATGATGCTTGGAAGCTGAATCATCCTCCCCTCCCCTCTCTCCCTCTCTGCCCCCAGTAGAGCGTGGTTTTAAAGTGTTTTAAAATACATCTACTTGGCAGCTTTAGTAAAGACATTAACCAAAACTTTTAGCATGACCTTGGGAAGATATGAAGTGAAACTCCCTTGGAATTCTTTATAAATATAGTTTTTAGTTTCTAAAACCCAGATTTCTTTGTGTCCTTTCTTTATTATGAACATTTAGCCATTTGCAAATGTACTTGGAAACCTCTCAGATTGAGGAAATTCCTCAGTTGCTTCCATACAAAAGGAAAATGATACATTGAACTTTCCCTGTTAAAATTTGGCATTTAATTTGGCATTTAAACAGTGTTTTTCACTGCTGAGCACACTTAAGCAAAGGTATTTACATATGAACGTATATACTTGTCCAATTACTTTCTCTGTCCTTGTTACTCATGTTGTGGTGCTTTAGATAAGAGCACGTTCTTTCTCTGCAATCTTCTTATTAAATTAACTTTATTTTCAAGAAGCTCTAAAGATGAAAAGCACTCCGGATGTTAAATATCATTTAAATATTATATTAAGTGCTTCCTAAGTGTTACATTTGATGGTAGTAGGAGAGAGAAACAGGTAGGCAGTGTGGAAGCCAAGAGCAACTTAATGGCAGTCTTAAATTTTTGGAGGGCTGCTTTGCGTAGAATCACAAAGAGCCATTTTCTGTTGCCATCAGGGACTTCTTCACAAGAGTGGAACATGGAGAAATGGACTCAAATAACAACAGAAAGGATCCGGGGATATAGAATTTATTCTTTCAATATAAGTGAGACAAATGTTTATCGAGGGCCCACTGTGTAAGGCCCAGTTCTGAGTGCTCAGGATAGAGGCGTGAACAAGGCAGAAAAAAGTCTCGGAAGTCATTCTGGTAAATGGCCCCTCTTGTTCAGAGAATGACTGGGAAACTCATCAGAATGATGTACTTCTGTTCTGGCCCCTGGACCTTGCCCTTGCTTATGGAGCTGCAAAATGAAGATGGAGGTATTATGGATATTGCCAGTGATGCTACAGAGTATTATTGGCTGTTTATCTGAGGCTCCAGGTTGTCTCAACTCAGTTCTTCTTTATGGTAAGAATGACTAGATGTCCAGACACAGTTCTTTCACTCTACATTGAAGATTTTCTCAAAAACTTTTTCATTTGGTGAAGTATTTCTTCGGGTAAATAATTTCTTAGCTTATTCAAGTAAGAGCTTTTTTTCCTGGGCTGTAGCAGTTCATCTCTTGATGATATATATATTTTTAGTTTGCTTCCATTGAAAATAGAAAATTGATTGCCCCTGGCATTCTGATCTCTATTTTATCATTTGAAAATTCACACTCCTATGCCATTTATTTTCTTTTGGATAATATGAGCATATTTCTCATTCTTGCTTATTGTTTTTCATTTCCTAGTTACATTTCTGTATTTCTTTTGCCCACATCCAGGTTTTACTCAAATTTCTCTCATGAACTTATTAGTTTACTTATTCTAAGTAGGTGTCACTTTTTATTAATTGAGATGTGAATGGTTCTAGTTTTATATTTCAGTATGGTTGGAGGACCTGCTAATTTTAGTGGATTCTTCTTTCCTGTTTAATCCAACACCTTAAAATAATTAGAAAATGGAAAATCTACCATTTTTTTCTGGCAAATATGAAATGCTAAGATTTGTTTTCTGAAGGCACTTACCCATAGGGATAGATAATTGGTTCACAGACTATAATACCTGAAGAAGAAAGAGACCAAGAAAGAAGGAAGGAAGAAAAAAGGGGAAAGAAAGAAAAGAAAGAAAGAGAGAAAGATGAAAAGTATAATGTATTTCTTTACTTGGCTAACAGGTAGGATGTTTAAACCAAGGGAGATTAGTCCATTGACCCAGGTTTGATTCACATGCTGGCGTTTCCATACATAGAGGTCATTGGTCAGCATTTCTCTGTGAAGAGAGCTGGAGAACTGCTGAGTTTATTGTCAGTCATCCTGGGAAGAGCCACTCGTCTTACCTGTAGCGTTTACCTTTTCTAGCCTGGCCGCTCTTTCAGCTTTTTATTTTCCTTTTCTACTGTTGGGCACTCCAGCTGGGTTATGAGTTTGTATTTGCTGTTAATGTTGTCTGGCCTCCTGTGTGAAACCTGCTTCTGGGCAGTGGCCTGCCCTCCCTAGGACTCGGCCCCTGCGTACTTTTTACTCCAGACAGGGTCCTATCCAGCGTCCAACCTTCCGACTGGTTGTTCATGCTAATCTCTGATAAAATGAGATGTGTTCTTAAAAAGTTACGGTGCCTGTGATGTTTCTAAATGGAATCATCTTAAATACAGTAGGGGGCTTGTTATTTAAAGGCCACTGGGAGTGAGGTCTTTTACAAAATGCAGCCTTTTCACAAGGCAAATTATAACACTTACCCCAAACTTCATCTCTCTCTTTTTTTAATCTTCTTGTATTTACACTAAAAATCCTTGAGACTGGGAACATTTGGAACTGCTTTCAACAGACACACTGAAAACTGCATGGAGTGTAGCATTTCAAAATATCCTTTATCTTTTCTTCAAGCTGAATTATATAAAGTCATTATTTGTAAATTTGTCTCTCTCTCTCTGTTGATGTCTATGGTAATATATAGGTGTGTGTGTTTTTTCCTCAAAGGAATAAAAAGTAGGCCAGCACTGGGATTGTTTTGCTTTGGTTTTGTGGCAAGTCACATTACTAGCTTTAAAAGCTTTGGCCCTGTCAGTAAGAAGACCATCAGACTGATTTATTTGGTCATTTTATGCTATATCAGTTTATTTCAACTTCAGATGGTTTTTTCTTTTTAGTTCTTTCTAGTTCTCACTAAACTCAAGGAACCTTCTCAACTTGTCTTCTCATCCTCATGGTGTCATAACGTCTGAGAACATTGCAGTGTCTGAGATTTATACTTTTTATATGACTTTCCAAGCCGTAGGTCATCAGATGAGAAACTGCTCAAAAAATGTAATCCTCACCCAAGGGTATGTTTAGATAGATAGATGGATAGATAGATAGATAGATAGATAGATAGATAGAAAGAAACATCCATTTGTTGTCTCTCATACTCACCCCCCGGGGATAGGACCTGCAACCTAGGTATGTGCCCTGACCAGGAATTGAACCTACAACCTTTTTTTGTATGGGACAATGCTCAACCAACTGAGCCATCCGGCTAGGACTGGAAATTTTTTTTTTGATTCAAAGTTAGGTACATAGAAAGTTTTGCTCTCCTGGCAATACATATGTGATGGAGTCAATTTAATCATTATAATAGAAGATAATACGTTTAATAATAAAAGCTATCTTATATTGAATGTCTGCTTGGTATTACAAAGAAACTATCATTACTGATTTTTACAATAACTCCGTGAGGTCACCATTTCTGTTCCCATTTCATAGATGAAGAAACTATGCCTCTTGAAGGCTTTGTCAATTATTCAAAGTCATACCATTACTTATTGGCAGAGTAGATATTTGAATCCAGATTTTATAATTCCAAAACTCATTCTTTCTATTATATCATGCTGTTTTACTTTTCCTAATTTTTAATATATATATAGCAGCTTGTTTACCACTATGAATACAGAGTACTCTCTCAGTATATGTTGTTAGTGCTTTTAGGGAAGTAAATTCTACCCAAAACCACCATGTCAACAAAGTAAGAAGTAATAAAATTGGATAAAGGGCCAGCTAGTTTACAAAATTCACTCTCTGAGAAACATTCCTATTCTATTTTTTTGGGGTGTCTGTGTTTATTCCCCCCACATCCTTTTATTTCTTCCCCAGTTACTGTTTTCTAGTTTTAAATATTATCTTGATTTACATCATCAAGCACTTGCATTAATAGGTTTACTCTCTTTTCCTATTTAATTAGAAATGATAGAAATGGACCAGATGTTTCCAGATACCCTCAGGGCATCCCAAACTCCTTAAACTTAAGAAAAGGTTTCTTCATGGGAGGAAGGTATGTTTGGGGGAAGATGGTAGAAACTTTGAAGAACATGTGGCCATATGTAAGGAACACAGCCTGGAGAAGCAGAAAAATGTTTATATCTGATTTTTGATGGTATACTGTGGTCGGCAAACTGCGGCTCGCGAGCCACATGCAGCTCTTTGGCCCCTTGAGTGTGGCTCTTCCTAAGCCTTAGGAGTACCCTAATTAAGTTAATAGCAGTGTACCTACCTATATAGTTTAAGTTTAAAAAATTTGGCTCTCAAAAGAAATTTCAATCGTTGTACTGTTGATATTTGGCTCTGTTGACTAATGAGTTTGCCGACCACTGGTATAGGAAATGAGAGAGTATAGGAGAAACACGTGGGATTTATATAGTCTTTTGCCTGTTGCAGTAGTCTGAATTTTGGAATTACTGGCTTATCAGATCTGTGTTAACTTCTGAATCCAGGGTCATGTCTGTAAGGTATAGAACGTGGAAGGATATACATTCGTCCAAACCTGAAAATATATATACCTCTCACATGTGACCTGGGAAACTTCCACCTAGTAGAGGCCCCGTAATCTAGTAGATGCATAATTGCATTCTTGTTCACCTAGTTCACAAGTAAGAAATATACCATATATTCTTGTTTACTCTCCATTTTCATGTTTGTGTAGAAGACAAGAGAGAATGTATGTATGTGTATGCATGTGTGTATGTGTGTTTCCTGATGCTGAAGTAAAGGAATGAAAGTTCAATTATGAGACTCTTCCTACTTTACTGCTGCCTTCTTCCTACCTACCTACCTACCGATTCTTTTGCATTCTATATCCATTCAAATTCATGAAATAAGTGTGTTTTTCAGTTAGTCTGTTTAACTGAGTTGTTTCCTTTTAACTGTTATCTGAATTTTAAATTTTGATTTTGAAACAAAATCATTGTAGAATGTAAAATGAGTTAAATATGTAGCAATGATGACTTGAACATATAATGTGGACTTTTGCCTCAGATCCATTTTATTCTACATTTTAAGATTTTATCTGTTGTAATTTATCCTGGAAATATACTTCAAAATATATGCATATATTTGTGTATATATTAGGGAAGTAGTCTATAGCACATATTAGCCACGCTCAGAAGTAAATGCCGTCAGTGGTCAGGAACTGAGAATGCAACTAAACTATGTTTTCTTGGGGAGCCAGTACACCTGGAATCTGAACCCTTATTCAGAAGTTCACTTTGTTTTGTTAAGAGGCCATGGACAATAGAATCATAGAGCAAGGAGTGGAAAAGGTATGGAGCATATCGCATAAATAATCAAGAAAGCCTTATCCTTGGTAGAATTTTAGGTTTAGAGTAAAAAAAAAAGCATTTTCATCTTGTCACTTTCCTAGGAGATAAAGACAGCATCTTTAACAACTAAGTGATTTGTTCCTTGTCAACAGCCTCAACTAAGTCTGCAGCTTCTAGCCACAGAAGCCTTCCTTTGGTTTCCTGAACGCTCTGCTGCTTTGCTGCTTTCCTTTCCTCTTCCTGGAGGGTTTTAGGTGTCTGCTTAGTTAATCCTAATACATTTCTCAACTCAGCTCAAAAGATACTTCTCCGAGGATGTCTTCTTCATGGCCACCAGAGTGGGATTCCCTCTTTCTACTCATAGCTTCCAGTAAATATATCTTATAGCCTGTCACACAGTAGATGTTAAAAATACCTTATGTGTTAATAATTTACTGTGTTTCCTGCTTGAGTGTAAGATAGTGACTGTAGTGATCACTTTTGTCTTAGTTCATCATCCCTCATATCCTGCTTAGTATAGTAATGACATGTAGTTGGTGCTTGATTGCATGAGTGAATAGATGGATAAATGAATGAATGTATAGATAAATTCAAGGCCAGAGCAATGGAGAAGGAAAGGGTATAGAATAGGAAAGAAGGATCAGAGAAAAGAAGAAAAAGAATTTAACAGAAATACCAAAGGTAGGAAAAATGGTGGGAGGTAATGGTAGAAGATGTTCAATACTTAGAAACTATTTTTAAAAGGACATAAGTATGGAGGTGTGGAGGTTGGTAGGAAAGAGAGAGGGACATAACATTTGCTTTTGTAAGGTTAACAAGTACTATTTCCTTGGCCTTTGGTATTGGGGACAGTTTTAAACATGATGACACTGACACTATATTTATTACCTTTCTTTGCAGAGCCCTTGGGGAGGGGGTAAACCTCTCTTCTTCACCTAAAAATTCCAAGACATTAAGAATACCTAAAATACTTCAGTTTTCTCTTACATGAAATGGTGTAAGGTATAATTTCCAATATAAGGCTTGTGTGATTTGTGTGCAGTTTATTTTATAGGAAAATTGCTTTGTAACCTGGAAATGACATAGAATTAGTCATTGCTGCTATTTAATAGTTAATTTATGTTATGAATACAACCATGCTTATCTATTATCATTTTTTCAAAGTGAAAGAAATAGACAGATTAGTATCTTTTTAGTATTTGTTCCAAAGATCTAAAACTTCTGACCAGCAGTTTAGTGCTTTTTTCACTGACCCTCGTGTATTTGTGCTGGTCATGTTCATTAAGCATTGACTGTTTACATGGCTGTGCTGAGTCAGGTGTGGACAGAGGCCAGCTGCCTGGCTAGGGGTAACACTGTCTTCTGTGTGGCTCCGTTAAAGATTTGTCTTGACTCTAATTCCTACATGTCAGTCAAATTCTAATTTTTGTCTTCAGGGAATGGAATTATTTGATAACTCCCCTTTTCTTACTGCTGTTGGTTCTTGTCAGTATGTCAGAAAGCAAAAGAAAGAATATATTTCATAATAAAAGTTGTATTGAAGTTGGTAGGAATTCTAGTTGTGTCATTATATAACATCTGTCCCTTTCACTTGATAGGTGTCTCGTTTTCTGCACTTCCCAGTAGCATTCCCTGGGGCTGCAATTGTTAGAAACAAATTATTATACTTTCACTTCTTTCTTAGGTGCCTGGTTTCCTGCATGGAATTTAATTAGTTAAGCTCTTTCCTATGCCTGTAAATATAAGGAGAGATAGACAAGATTATGCGTAGTTGGCATAGTACATCTTTTTGTTCATTTTGGATGCTGAAGGGGGAGCCCAGTGCTCTTAGTTCTAATCCTAGCAAAACTGTTACCGTGAGAGAGAGAGAGACAGAGAGAGAGGGGGGGGGTGGAGAGAGAAGGGGGCGGGTATAAGAACTGGGTGGCCAAGGTAAAGACGAGGAGCGAGAAACACATGTCCTTGGAATGTGTCTGATTATTATACAACCTTCCCTAACTGTCTTCAGGTGTTAACACATCAATTTCAGTCCCAATAAGACTCACCTGTCTCTGAGGCCATCGGGGCAGCCCTAGTAGTAATCTGAGGGACAAAGAGAGAGTGTAACAGAAAAGGCAGTATGGAGGCAAGGTGGCCTTCAGCAAGTTCCTATCTTCTGAGATCCTGATTTTTCTCATGTGTGAAATGAGAATAGTCATAATTAGTATTTTTTGAATATTAAATGTGATAATATCTGTGAAATGCCTAGAACTTCCTAGGTGCACAATAAATATTTGTCCCTCACACAAAACATTTTGGATGGAGTATGTGTGGGTATTAAGGGCTTGGTCCGAAGCCTGGCCCATAGTTGAAGCGGGATTTTTGGAGTGGAACACATGGTGTTCTCCTGGGCAGACTGGTTCCTGGGCTCTTTGTCCGCCGGAGTCGAAGAATCAATCCACGGACAGAAGATGGTATAGTAAAGGTGGAGATTTATTGAAGAACAAGTACAGATTCCCACGTAGGGAAAGAGAAAGAATTTAACAGCACAGACTTCCACGTGGGGAGTGGAAAGAGTCCCTCAGAACGGACTCCCACGTGGGGAGGGGGAAAGGGTCCCCCTGAGTTTCCTTTCCACAGTTTATAAAGGCTGTAGATCTTTGTGCCTTGATATCCCTCTGATTGACCACTATTCCCTTAGACTGGTTACTATAGTAACTCCTGGGCTCAAAGGTGGAACCTCACATGGGACATGTAAGGTTCTCCCCCACCCCCATCCTTCCTTATTGTTTTCCTATTCCCTTTGGGCTTTCTTATCCTTCTGGATGAGGGGCTTCCTTCTCTTTATTTTGTAAACATAGACCTTTTGCTGTTCCCAGCTCCCTCATTCTATGGAAATGTACCTGTTGCAGTTTTTCAGCTCCCCCATTCTATGGAAATGTACCTTCTGCTGCTCTGCAGCCCTGTGTCTCTTCCATGGTCCCCTTAATTTCTAAAATTTGCTAAAAACTGTGTTTTTCACCTCTAAAAATTACTGTTTCAATAGGAAGTGCTCAGTAAAGATTCCTAAATAAAGGCTTAGGTGCAGTGGCTGCTGTTTGTGGCTTAGCACCTTATTTTCATAAAGAAGATGGTTGAAAAAAAAGTGTAGAGAGAAAGGAAAGTGGAATGCTGTGATAGAGGAATTTAAAGATTAAGAAATGTTTATTTGAGATTTTTTCCCCTTTAAAATATCAGATATCCTTAAAAAAATTTCCTCAGGACCCAAGATGTTAAGAAGTTGATTACAAGTAGGCTCTGAACACCCTGAGAGATGTCATGCCTTAGAGTTGTGTTTTAGTGCAGATGCTCAAAATATTCAATGATGTACTGAACCTCCTAGAAGTAGTGAAACAACTGTTTCTTCAAGGAGCAGAATCAAAACTCCATGTAGTCATATTTTTTGTATCAATAAAAGCCAATGTAAAACTTAATTTCAATGAACAATGACTACTGAGATAGGTGTTGCCATTATTTTAATAAAAGCTTCAGAGAACTAAAGGATCTAGTCCGAGTTCACAGAACCGTTAATGACAGAACAGGAATTCAAGCCTGGACTGGCCCATTCCATAACTACCACACCCACTTGTTTTACAGTTTTTGAATAACATTTTTAAAGTTACCCAGCAAAGTTTCCTTTGCCTTTTGGCCAATCTCATGTGCCACCTGCAAGCATGGGAGTTTCTGCATGTGCACATAGACACTAGGTGTCTAAACTACACCCTGACTTATATTTATAGTCTGGTCTCTGTAGGTCCTGATTTGGCCCTTCATGAGCTTCCTTTCCACAGGAGTGTTTTGATTTCATTCAGTCATGGTCAGCATGTGGAAGACCTCAATACACTTTTAAGTTTTATTCTTGATAAATACTTGATAGGTTTGTTTGCCCTGATGCATAAAAGGGATTCTCCATGGAATCCCATTTAAGATTATACAATTTCAAAAGCTTATAGAAAGACTTCCATTGAAACCTCACTTAAACAGTTTTCTAGAAGTCAGTTCCACCATAGAAAGTAGTATGAAATGCAGTTATTGGAATTATATATGATAATGAAGACATAACATGAAGGTTTTGGAGAAGACAGACTAAGCTCTGTTCTCTAGTTCAAGAAAATGTGATTTTACTTTTTCACAGTATGGTGTCCATGAAGGATGCCAACTGTTAAAAACGTGCTGCTTATTTGTTATCCATGCCTTAGGGAAGAGAAAGGAAGAGTCGCAGGGAGAAAATGAAACACATGGTACACAATTTTATTTGAAACAATGCAAAACCTCAAAAATATATTGTGATATTTATCATTTTATTTAATTTTAAATGCCTGCTCAAACCTAAAAGGAAAGCAAGTGTTTTATACAGTAATATTTTTAATTTTTAGACAAAGTATAAGCTTATTGTACATATTTCCCATAAATTGTGCATTATCTCAATAAAGTTAATGCTCTATCCTATGTCTGACTAATAGTTTTCATAAACTACATGGTAAACATTTCATATATTTGTTTTCAATTCTGACTCCTTGGTACAATATAATATATAATGTATTGGAGGAAAAAATATTTTTGAAAGCATGCAGAACACTATAAATAGCCTTGATCATTATGTTAATGTGGTAAAATAAGGTACACATTTTTTTCTAATTTTGAGTTGTTAATTTCCTTCTTGCCCTAGATAGATAATTCTCATGAATTACATATTTATAATGGATTTTAATAATTGTTTTAAATATATGTGTAGATTCTTTCTGGCATATAGGCCAGTGCTTTCCTTTGAGATTTTTAAACTAGACTTCATTCTTTCTTGATGACTCTTGATGTCTCTTCAAAAAGATGAGATTCAAATGGCCATTATGGCTTGGTAGTATTCATCTCACACATGTTTTTTACATGGCAGATATTTAAGTTTGAGCCATGGTAAAATGCAAAGTGTGAACAAATGGCTGGTGTTTTCCTCCCTTAATTACCTTTGCTTTTACTTCTCCTACTGAATCTCCTAACAACTAAGCAGAATGAGCTTGCTCCTGTGTAGTTGTGACTTGATTTAGGACTAGGATGTAGTGGGGAAATCCTTTATCATAGCTCTTTCTTTATGGTAACTCCAGTTTTTGTTACGCCATGTGTATAAAAGGAAGCATGTGTATTGAGAGTTGAAAAAGATAAAATGAACCATAGAGGGAAGGAAAGACCCTAAGTTAATTACTGCCACGTTGCAGGTGATACTTTCTTCTTATTGACTTTACTAGAGTCCCAGTGGAAGGAATTGTGCACAGGTGGGTTTCCTTGGGCTGCTGTGGGGATCAGGCTGAAACCAGCTCTCCAACATCCCCCGAGGGGTCCCAGGTTGTAAGAGGGCGCAGGCTAGGCCGAGGACCCCACCAGTGCACGATCAGGCCAAGGAGGGACCACAGGAGGGCTCCAGGGCGTGTCCAGCCCTTCTCGCCCAGTCCTGATAGGCTGACCCCAGCAGCAAGATAACCTACTGGTTGGGTTGGAGCATCTGCCCCCTGGTGGTCAGTGCACATCATAGCAACTGGTTGAATGGTCGTACAAATGGTTGGACACTTAGCATATTAGGCTTTTATTATATAGGATGGCATAGTCAACTAAACTGTGTCTCAGGGTAGCAGTCAGGAGACCCTGTTCCAGTCTTGGCTGAGCCCTGTTACACACCACAACTCTGATGCTCCTATCTGTTCAGGGAAAATAAGAAAATTGTAAAACTCCCCTTAACCTTATCTGCCTGTGAAATGAAATGGTAATGTAGACAAATAAGTATGGAGTAACATTTTTAGACCCACAATTTTGTGTTTCCTAATTCAGGTTTCAGACATGCTTAATATGTAACATTATACTGAAATAATACACTAATTCAACCCAGGGACTGGGAGTTTCTTTGATATTGTAAGCTATGTGTGTGTGCATGTGAAGGACTTATGGAGAGAGATACTACCCTTGTCAGCAGAAAAAGACGGTAAGATTTCATTTTCATGTAACTAAGTCATGATGATCCATGTGTCCAGGTATCCTGCTGTCTCTAGGTATTTTGTTGTTTATTTTTCTTGCTTTCAATAAAGACTTGTGGCAGAAGGGTTTAATTACAAGGAGTAATAGTTAGAACACATTGAAATCAAGTGTAGATTTGTTATTAACTTTATTTAGGGTCAACAGCTTTAAGAGATTGTTTTTCTTCTGCAGCTTTGAATTTTGACCTTATTGCTTTAATTTTATTTATATTTAACTTCAGTGATTGTTGAATGTTTAGTGATAAGTGACCAGAATATCTTCTCTGAAATCAAAACTTAATCATTTAATGATGTATACCTCTCATGTTAATCCAGAGTTCTGTTTTTAATGAATTTCTCTGACTAAATAATCCTATTCAAAACTTACATTAAATTAAATGAATTTTAAATTCACTTGGACCAACTTTGAGTTCTGATTTGTATGTAAACTGAGGAGAGTCATTTCTGTGAACAGTTGAAAATTAATGAGACACCACTAGTTGGATAGATTTATATTAAAATAAGTAGAAAGACTGAGATTATCTGTGATTGCTAAATTATAATAAAATTTTCTATCATACTTCATTACAACTTTTATAATAAAAATATCAAAAATACTATAATCACCATTTTATAATTGTCAAAATACAATTTACTCTTTGAAAGTAATTTGTACGTTAAGAGTTTAGCCATAATCCATAGGTAGAGACTTCCTTAACCACCTTTTGGTAAAGTATGCACTGCTTTATTAATTTTAAAGAAACCAATATTTTTTCTCATTATAACCACCTGTTCTCTTTGAAGGGAAGATAAACTTGCTTATGCTTCTGCATTTTTATTATATAAATTACATATTAATATGCACTACAGAATTTTTAAAGTACTTAGAATACAAGTGTACCATGGGGCTATTGTAGGTTCAGCCTAGACTGCTGCAATAAAGCAAATATCTCAATACAGCAAGTCACAATAACATTTTGGTTTTCCAGTGCATATAAAGTTATGTTTACATTATACTGTAGTCTATTAAGTGTGTACAATGTACATACATAATTAAAAATACTTTATTGCTAAAAAGTGCTAACCAACATCTACACCTTCATCGAATAGTACTGGTTTTGCTTATGGAGGATCCTGCATCGATGTTGATGGCGTTGACTGAGCAGAGTGGTTAGTGGTCACTGAATGTGGGGTGGCTGTGGCAATTTCTTTAAATAAGAAAACAGTGAAGATTCACACTGACTGGCTCTTCCTTTCACTAACAATTTCTTTGTTGCACGTGATGCTGTTTGAGAGCATTTGACCCACCGTAGAACTTCTTTTAAAATCAGAGTTAATCCTCTCAAACCAGCTACTGCTTTACCAATTAAGTTTATGAAATACTCTCAGTTCTTTGTTGTCATTTCAACAATATTTACAGCATCTTCACCAGGAGTCGATTCCATCTCAGGAAATCATATTCTTTGCTCATCCATAAGAAGCAAGTCCTTGTCTGTCGAAATTTTATCATGAGATTACAGCAGTTCATTCACATCTTCAGGCCCTACTTCTAACTCTTGCCTTTTCCACCACATCTACAGTTACTTCTTCCACCAAAGTCTTGAACCTCCCAAAGTCATTCATTGAACTTCCAAACTCTAGTTATTGTTGATATTTAGACTTCTTCCACTGAATCGCAGATGTTCTTAATGGGATATGGAATGGTGAATCCTTTTCAGAAGGTTTTCAATTCACTTTACCCAGATTCATCAGAGGAATCATTATCTATGGCAGCTATAGCCTTATGGAATGTGTTTCTTAATAACACTTAAAGTAAAAATTACTTCTTCTCCATGGGCTGCAGAGCAGATGTTGTGTTAGCAGGCATGAAAACAATATTAATCTAATTAAACCTCTCCATCAGAGCTCTTGGGTGACCAGGTACATTGTCAATGAGCAACAGTATTTTGAAATGAATGTTTTTTTTTTCAGGAGCAGTAGGTTCAACAGTAGCCTTTGAAATATTTAGTAAACCATGTTGAAAACACATGTGCTGTCATCCTGGCTTTATTGTTCCATTTATAAAGCATAAGCAAAATAGATGTAGCATACTTCTTAAGGGCCCTGAGCTTTTTGGAATAGAAAATGATCTTTGGTTTCAACTCACAGTCACCAGCTGTGTTAGCTCCTAATGAGAAAGTCAGCCTATCGTTTGAAGCTTTGAAGCCAGGCACTGACTTCTCTCTAGTTCTGAAAGTCCTCGATGGCATCTTCCTCCACTACAAGGCTGTTTCATCTGCATAGACCATCTGTTGAATAGTGTAGCTGTTAGTGGTGGAAAGGGCACCAGAATGTTAGCTGCAGTTGGACCTCGGTTCAGCAACCTCCGTACTTGAGTTCTGCCTAAGAAAGAATTCAGAATCAAGACTCAGATACAAGCAAAAATTTATTTAGAATGACAGAGAAGTAGAAGAAGTGATCCAGGTGGGCTGCATGGGCCCAGGAAACAGGTTACAGAGGGAAAAGAAGGGCCATTGGAGCTTAACACTTGGAGTGGGGGAAACGAGTTAAGTCGGCTCGCGTGAATTGCGCGTACTCCGAGGGAGCCGTCTTTAACTCGGTTCATATAGATTTGCGGTGGAGTGCGGGAAACGTGTAAACTCGGGCCGATTGTAACTGCGTATTACCAAATATTTGTTTGTAATCCACCCTTTTGGTGGATGGAACAAAACCAAAAGACAGAGCCATCTTATATTTTGGCGGGAAATTCACCCCACACCGGAGTGTTAATAAAAGGAAATCAGAGGTAACAGGCCTGGGGGGAAGGAGAGGGCTTACTTCAGAGATAGAGAACCAGGGAAAGAAGTGGATGGGGACAGGGGTGTGCTTGAGAGATAGCTGCACTGGCTTTTAGGGGAGATCCCGGGGGGGAGGATCTCAATTGAATTATTAGCTTTCCAGATGTGTCCTTTCAGTGTCGTGGTCTCCTCCGTGGTCTCCTCCGTGGTCAACCCTGATTAGTCAGTGCCAGGGTTAGGGAGTCATTAGTCATCATAGCTGGTCCCAATGTCCGCTGTGCTCTTGCACAGCCTGGGCTTGCTGCTTTTCTGGGCCTGGAGCTGAAACACAACAGAGGCCTAGATGTTATCTCTAGTCAAAGCCTCTGGTCAACAGATTATTCCTAAGATTATTTGATTGGGGTTAGAACCTCATTGTCAAGTGAGGGCTTAATGCTTATTGGAGCGGTCATGCATTGGGAGTCTTATGAGGCTATTCTCTGGCCCCCTTATTCTTCCTCCTCTAAGTAGGTCAACCACAGCACTCAAGGAATGTTAGGGGAGGAAATGTCAGGGGAGAGTCTGAACTGCATGACCAATGCTATGAAAGATCAGGAGGTCTAAACTGCTTGACCAGCGATATGCTAGGGAAGAAAAGTCACCCTGGGAGGGGGTGGTGGGGAGGGCTCACCCTACATTTGTCCATCACTTGGCACCTGGGGTTTTGCCCTGGTGACCTTTTGTACCTGGCCCACCATTCTTGCTCTTCTAGTGCCTAACTGCCTACTACATAGTCATCTTCATTAATTATTTTAGCTAGATCATCTGCACAACTTGCTGCAGCTTCTACATCAGCACTTGCTGCTTCACCTTGCACTTTCATGTTAGGAGATGGCTACTTTCCTTAGACCTCATGAACTAACCTCTGCTAGCTTCAGACTTTTCTTCTGCAGCTTCCTCACCTCCCCCAGGATTCACAGGATTGCAGAGTTAGGGCCTTGCTCTAGCTTAAGCTTTGTCTTAAGGACACATTGAGGCTGCTTTGGTCTTCTGTTCAGACCATTAACATTTTCTCTGTATCAGCAATAAGGCTGTTTCACTTTCTTATTATTTATGTGTTCCCTGGAGTAGCACTTTTAATTTTCTTCAAGGACTTTTCCTTTGCATTCACAATGTGTCTAACTGGTGCAAGAAATCTAGCTTTTGTTCTTTCTCAGCTTTTGACACACCTTCTTCACTAAGTTGAATCATTTCTATCTTTTTAAAATTTATTTTTTATTTATTTAAAATCTTTATTGTTAAAAGTATTACATATGCCCCCTTCTTCTCTCCACCGCCCCCCTTGATTCCTTCTAGCCTGTCCCCACTCCCTGCCCCTGGTCTTCAGCACACTATTGTCTGTGTCCATGGGTTATGCATATACGCATACAAGTTCTTTAGTTGATCTCTTCCCACCCACCCACCCTCCCCACCTTCCCCTGCCTTTCCTCTGAGATTCCACAGTCTGTTCCATGCTTCTATGTCTCTGGATCTATTTTGTTCATGGGTTTATTTTGTTCATTAGATTCCACATATGAGTGAGATCATGTGATACTTGTCTTTCTCTGACTGGCTTATTTTGGGTAGCATTTCTATCTTTTTATTTGAAGTCAGAGATATGAGGCTCTTCTTTTCACTTGAATATTTGAAGATTATTTTAGAATTATTAATTGGCCTAATTCCAATTGTGTTGTGTCTCAGGGAATAGGGAGGCCCAAGGAGAAGGAGAGAAAGGAAGGAATAGCCAGGCAGTTAAACAGTCAGAACACAAACATTTCTTGATTAAGTTCACTGCCTTGTGTGGGCACAGTTTGTAGTTTCCCAAAACAATTACAATAGTAACTGGTCATAGTTCACCATAACAAATACAATAATGACAAAGTTGTAAATATTGGAAGAATAACCACAATGTGACACGGAAACATGAAGGGAGTAAAAGCTGTTGGGAAATTGGCACTGCTAAACTTGCTAGTCACAGGGTTGCCACACATTTTCAATTCGTAGAAGAATGCAGTGTCTGCGAAGCAGAAGGAAATGAGAAATGCCTCATAAAAAGAAAATTGTCTTATTTTCTACTTCCTAACTTAGAGATAAGAACTGTCCATCTGTATCTTACTATTGCTTTTCTATCAATTATATAATATAGGGATATAACATTTAGAGAAATCTAAGTGTTATCATGTGGCACATATTGTATTACAACTCTGCTTTTCATGAATCAATATATGTGGGAAATTTTCCTTGCAAGACTGATGGGTCTCCCTCATTATTTTTAATGCCTTTTTAATATTAGATGAATGAACCACCATTTGTTCAACCAGACTCTTCCTTTAGATGGGCATTTAGGTTGTTTCCAGATTTTTGCTATTTAAAATTATATATGTATACAATTTAATATGCAATCTCTAACATAGATATATATAATTCAATGCGACATAAAATATACAATTTATTTTGAAAATGTGGGAATATTTGAGTATGTTGGCATTTTTAAGAAGCAACTGAGAGAAGTACAAATAAAATTAACTGAGATGCTCAAGTAAACAAAGGAAAAAAAACACACCTATTGTTTAAAAGAAATAATGAGTTGTGTGGTTTTTCCTGAGCAGGTTGCAAGGGTGGCTTCTTTCCTGGGTTCTTGTCCAAATGCATTCGAAGAATGAAGCCACGGACACAAGGTTTATAAAGGCTGCAGTCCTTTGTCACTTGATGCTCCCTTGTTATTGGTCACTATATCAACTTCAAAGCTCAAACCCCACGTGGTGCCCCCTCCTTTTCTCCCCCTTCAGTGGTAGAATTCTCTGTCTCCTGTGAAAATACATTTTCCTCTTTCTCCCATTTGGCTTTCCCTATCTTCTGTGAATGGATGTCTTCCTCCCCTTACCCTGTGGCACCTTTTTTTTTAAAAAAAAATCTCTGTGAATGTATGCCTTTTGGCAGCTCCAAGCCCTCACCTTTGTAGTCCTCCCCCACAGACCCTCTTTATTCCTAAAACTCTCTAAACCTGCCTATTTTACCCCTAAAACTCCTTTCAGTAAGGTTTCAGAGGTAAACCAGGTTAATGTTTGGAAAGATCCAAGTTCTAAGTTTTTAATGTCTCTGGATCTCTGGTCTGCCTTCCTCTGTGTGAAATTTATTCTGAGAGAAGATCTCTCCACATGTCAGAAAAGATGGCCACCAGCTGATTTAGGTTTACGTGGCCCTTACATGCATCAACTTAATGCAGGAATTCTCTGTCTTTCAGGAATCATGTGAAAATTTTTCAATGGGACTTCATCCACTTTTGTTATGTGCCTAAATTTTAACATTTTCAGAGCAAGGAAGGGGGTGAGAAATTCATAGTAATGCATGCCCAATGCTGTGATTGACAATCTCCACCTTAATACATAGGACGGGAGTAGCTCTTCAAGAACAATAGACAAAAACAATAAATATAAAGGGTATTAACATTTTAGATTTGGGCAGAGGTGGCCAAATTTTACTTCTGTAGTAATTTATACTGCAACCAAAGTATGTGAATTAGCTTCCCTGAATCATTCCAATGCTACATAACATCATTTATCTTGGTTTCATGAGGTTTTAAAAAGTCTCATATGTATTTTATTTTCTATTTCTCTTTCATATTGGTGAGTTATGGTATTGTTTTCACATATTTATTGGGCATTTGTATTTCTTCTATGGATTGTTTATTTTCTATTAAGTAACTTGTCTTTCTTACATTAATTTTCAGGAAATATTATATATTCTGATTAGTAATTCTCTGTTGCATAGGTAGCACATAAGGTCTTCAGTCCACATTGCATCTTTCAGCTTTTCAATGATTTCCTTCATTGCAGAGTATATTTTTATGGCTTCTGATTTTTGTGTATTTCTAAGGAAAGCTTACCTCCTAACAAGATAGCCTTAGTTTTTCTTTTAACGTTTTTAAAATGGAGTTAATTTATTTTATATATTTAGTATTTAAAAACCATTTATGGCCTATTATAATATACTAGGGGCTCAGTGCATGAATTCATGCACCTTGAAAGGAACTGTGGGCCGAGAGGCTGCTGTGGGCACAGGTGCGGGTCTCGGTCCATCCTCCGTGCCCCCTCCCAGCCCCTCCTGCCACAGCCCCTGGTACCCTGTCTGCCGGCAGCCCCGCTCCCGCCGCTGCTGCTCCCACATGCTGACGGCTCCGCTCTCACCCGCTGACAACGTGGAGCGATTGGGGCCAGCTCCAGCAGCAGGTGCAAGCAGTGGCTACTGCCCCAGTTGCCCCTCAGGAGCAGGGGGAGGTGGAGAAGCCCTCAGGGACAATCGGTACCAGTGCCAGACGCCGGCAGAGGGTATGAGCGGCAGCGCCAGCTGCGGGTGCGAGCGGGGCCAGCACCAGCAGCAGGTGCAAGTGCCGAGTGGGAGCAAAGAATTTTCAGTAATCACCAGAGGCTCACCCTGATGACAGCGACCGGCGTCCCGCCTTAGTCTGGAGCCCCTGGTGACCTGCTCCACCATCCCACCATAGCTGATGCCCACCATGTTCCACGTGCGCCCCTAGTGGTCAGCACATGTCATAGCGACCGGTTGTTCCGCCATTCGGTCTATTTGCATATTAGCCTTTTATTATATAGGATGCTTCGGTAGATAAGTAGGCCAACAACCATGCTTTTTGACGGATGCTAGAGAGGAGATTAAGGTTTCCTCTAGGGAGGCATCAAGGCTATTGCTTCCTAATCACATACATCAGTAATAAAGTATCTGTCCTATTAGTATCATCTAATATCCAATATTTCTATCTTCCTGTTCTGTCCTCAGAATGTTTGCTCTGTTCTCAGATTTACCTCATTTTAGTCATAAAATCCTTTAGTGACAGATTAGGGAGGTGGGAGAAAGCAAAGGGCGGGGGAACTTGGGGATTGGATAAAAAGTAAAACGATAGACACATGCTTCTTTTACTTAGGTGGGTGCAGGATAGTTAACAGTCAACAATTAACATGATAACAATAACAATGAAGTAATCTATGGTCTCAGTCCTGGAGCCCAGGTGCATTGGTTGTGCCCTAAGGGGTCCGGAAAAAGAGAATTCACAAGTTACTCTGACATTTCACAGGCACTTATCTTAGATCAGTGGTTCTCAACCTGTGGGTCGCGATCCCTTTGGCAGTTGAACGACCTTTTCACAGGGGTCGCCTAAGACCATCCTGCATATCAGATATTTACTTTACGATTCATAACAGTAGTAACATTACAGTTATGAAGTAGCAACGAAAATAATTTTATGGTCGGGTCACAACATGAGGAACTGTATTTAAAGGGCCAGAAGGTTGAGAACCAGTGTCTTAGATACAAAAATGCCAATAGGCTCAGTTAAGGTAAAGATTGACCTTTGCCAGGGAAGATACTGGCCTTGGACAGTGGTCGGCAAACCGCGGCTCGCGAGCCACGTGCGGCTCTTTGGCCCCTTGAGTGTGGCTCTTCCACAAAATACCACGTGCAGGCGCGCACATACAATGGGAAGTTGACTTAAAACTTTCAGTAAAGTTTATTAAGTTAATTTTAGGGAACATTGTGGAGTGAAAGAAGATGTAGTGTCAAGGATTGAGAAAGGTATGTTGAGATGGTTTGGACATATAGAGAAGATGAACGAAAGGAGATAGATGAAACAAGTATACAAGACGAGTGTGGATGGGAGAGTTAGAAGGGGTCGACCTCAGCGAACGTACCTCAATCAGATTGAGGATGTTTTAGCAAAGGCCAGCTTAGGAGTACCCTTATTAAGTTAATATCAGTGTACCTACCTATATAGTTTAAGTTTAAAAAATTTGGCTCTCAAAAGAAATTTCAATCGCAGTACTGTTGATATTTGGCTCTGTTGACTAATGAGTTTGCCGACCACTGGCCTAGGACATAACTACCCACTCTAAACTGCTTTTAGTTAAAGTTTTAATTTAACTAAAACTTTAGTTAGACCATCCTTTGTGGTTACCTTAGGTCTTGGAGTTTACAAAACCACCATGCAGGCCTTCCCTTAGCTAGTCAGGTTAGCCTGTGGCCTTTTTTCCAACCCGGCCACATGGCAGGTGATCAGAGAGGGGTGAGTGTGGATCTCGGAGCAAGAGAATGCAAGAGGACAAGAGCACAAGAGAGAGAGGACTCAGGGGATTTTATCCTCCCAAGATTTCATGTACTTGCAATGGCTCTACCCTCCTACCCCTAGTCTTTTTCCCAGGCTAGACTCATAGGCAAGCACCTTCCCTACATCACCTTGACTTCACTGCACATGGGCCCATCTCTCCCTTTTATTCTTTTCCCCGGGGGTTTGCAGGTGGACTGGTGATTCCCTGGGGGGCATGAAGCTATAGCTTCCTGGTGAAGCTGTCCAGATGACCATGTTTATAATGTCTGGCCCACCCTTTGCTCTCTTCCTATTATTAATATTAATAAGCTAGCTAATCATGACGATAACAGAAATGAATTTAATAACCATCTCCACAGGCAAATCCTAGGCATAGGTGTTTGAGATCCCTATGATCAGCTTAAACCAATCATTATATACCCCCTAGAGTCAGGGATATTGCCAACTGGACAAATTTGTTAGCAAGAAAAATGTGAGAGATTGATTGATAAATGGGCAAACAATATCACTTATTATACCAAATACACAAATGTCACAAATATAGTACTTTAAATTTCCAGAGGTTTTCATATATTTGTTTGGTTTAATCTTACATTCATGTAAACACAATTTTTCTTCCAGTTTCACAGATTGAGAAACTGAGATCTAAAAAATTACACAATTTGCCTAATATCAAAAACTGGTAAGAGATGTGAGGAGATGTAATCCAAGTCTTCTAATTCCTAGTTCAAAACTTTATTTGCTACAGCACACTGACTGCTATTTAAACAAAGTCTTTGAAATATTAAGAAAAATGCAAGTGTAGCATTTTAGATATGTGGGTGAAATAGCATCATCAAAATTCGAATTTCCTTTTTTTCTTAGTAACAAAAAGTATCTTGTGAGTAGCGAACCTGCTAGAGATTGGCTTCTTGGTAGAAAGAAATGATGTTCACAGAGCAAGTCATTTCTCACAGGAAGGAAGCCTGCAATTATTAAAATGGGTAGAAGAGACTAGTTTTCACAGATGTGTTCAGGGCAAGTGGAAAACGTGAGTTGAGTGGTTTCCTGGATGGTTTCCATTTCTGTGGGAATGAGATACAGGCAGAGGTGCCTTGTGCATAATAGTACATAGTTCAAAAATATGCATGAGAGATTTTGTTGCTGTAAAGGCTTCTAATGGCATTAAGATGTTGCCAGATTTTTGTTTGTTTTGTTTTCTAAATAGTAGAAAATAGCAGAACAGACACTGTTTTGTTTATAGTCTCTCCTCTCCATGATACTCCTATCTTTTAGGGAATATCATTCAGGTCTTTTATTGTCTAGTGTAGGTATTCATTCCTAAGCAATCCTGACGTGTCAGATATAAGCTCTTAAGACTTTAGATCTGTCTCCTTTCAAGTGATAATGCAGTGCTAAGAACATTAATGTCTGAGGATCTCTTCTGCTGACAGCCAGTCTGACATTCTGGCTCAGAGAAACTAAATTTAAGCATGAAACCAGACGTCATACGGTTGCTGCATTATGACTATTCCAAGCACTCCAGGTAATAAAAGATGATCTGCATGAGTCCTTATTATGTTAAACTTGTTTGTTTTTATTTAAAACATCCTTGTTCAGGAGGCATACCTGGTTTGCACACAGGCCATTTTATAATTCCTTTGGTGTTTTATGGTCTGCTTTTGAATATCGAGAAAAATCCTCCACCCATTACTTGTTTATATGATTCAAGACAAGTGATTTTGCTTGCAATGCAGAATTGAGATTACTAGTTTCCTTTTAAACAGAAATGAAGAAATGACCTTTTTAGGTGAAGATTTTGTCAATTGAAGAATCTTCTTAAACGTTTTTATTAAGCACACACACACACACACACACACACACACGCACGCACGAACATTGAAAAGAGAACCCTCCTTTCTCCAAGTACCTCTCTCTCCCTCTCCCTGCCACTGCTGCCCCCTTCCTGTCTGCTTCCCTCCCTCCCTCTTTTCCTGGAATCTTTTTCTGCTTACTTATGTTTTTAGTATTTTATTCCTTTTATGATGATAATAAAGATAATCCAGTTATATGAGGAGGTAAATGGATTTTTATGTACATGAATACATGTAGAAATGATTTTATATGAATATATTAAAATAAAGGTCTAACAAATTGGAGTGACCAGCTGAAGTTACTTAAGTAATTTATCAAGCATTTCATTGGAGTATACTTTGGATTAGAACATATATTATGGGCTGGCCAGACCCCACCCATGCACGAATTCGTGCACTGGGCCTCTAGTGTGTTTATAAACATGTACTAGTATGACTCTCTGTCGACATGGCTTTGTTTATTTCTGACAACAGTTTGCCCAGGTAGGTATTGTTACTCCCTTTTCAGATGAAACAGGACACAGCAAAGTTATGGACACATGTCAAATAGTAATGATAACATCTATATATATTTTGATAACATTTTATAAAATATCACTGATACAATAATAATAACAATGTATGTGTGTGGCTTGGGCAGTTAGTGAAATTGTTTCTTCAGACTTTAGTTTTTTCACCTGTAAAATGGTGGGCATACTAGATCAAGGTCATTAATTCAAATGCCCATGGGACCAGAGTATATAGGGAGTGGCAGGGACTCTTTGCAACTGAAGAGTTTATGTTCTGTCTCTCCTTCCCTCCCTCCCTCCCTCCCTCCCTCCCTCCCTTTCTTCCTTCTTAGACATTTTGAGAGCTGAATGTAGTCTTTGGAAATCCAGGTTACAAATTTAAACTAAGAATAACTAAGATCACAACCAGCTTTAAAAAATTGATATTTTATAAAATTAGAAAATTATTTCTTCATTCTAAACTTCTACTTGCTTAATTCTTTTTTACTCTTAAAATGTGATAATTATTTGACCTCACATTTTTAGTTCTATTTGAAAGGCATCAGTCAAAGAGCTATTATTTTGATAATGAAATACATCGATTATATGTATATAATGTATGAACATACATACTATATAATATATACATACATATATACTAGAGGCCTGGTGCACAAAATTCGGCAACTAGGCAGTGGGGCCTCAGCCTGGCCTGTGCCCTATTGCAGTCTGGGATCCCTTGGGGGATGTCTGCCTGCCAGTGTAGTCGGCAGTCACACATCCCTCTTGCAGTCTGGGACCCCTCACTCCTTACCGCCCACCTATTCACTGTTTCTTACTGCTGGCTCGCTGCTCCTTAGTGCTGCCATGAAGGCAGGAGAGGCTCCCACCACTGCTGCTGCTCTCGCCAGCCGTGAGCTTCTGGCTGAGCGGTGCTCCCCCTGTGGGAGTGCACTGACCACAAGGGGGAAGCTCCTGTGTTGAACGTCTGCCCCCTGGTGGTCAGTGCACATCTTAGCGACCAATCGTTCTGGTCATTCTGCCATAACGGTTGCTTAGGCTTTTATGATATATATATATATATATATATAAGGATATGAGTCCTGGTGCACAAAATTCATGCACTTGGGCGGGGGGGGGGGGTTCCCCCAGCCTGGCCTGTGCCCTCTCACAGTGCAAGAGCCCCGTTATTGATCGCCCCAAAGAGGTAGGCTGGATTGCACCAAAGAGGTAGGGTGGAGCCAGGGGACCCCCAGGCATCGCATTCGGAGCTGTGAGGCGTCACCTCCACGCTGTGCAGACAGTATCAAGCCCCCACCCACCTGCATGTGCTCACAGTCCCGCCCACCCGAGTGCGCCACGCTGTGCACGCAGCCTCCTGGTAATCGCTCATTGAGGCATGAGGGCGTCACGACCACATAGGCTTTTATTAGTATAGATATACACACACACACATTCCACCCCGCAATGGAGAATCATGCTATCAGATTAGAAGCTAGGTAATGTAAAACTTTAAAAATAAACAAGAAAAGCAAAACTGATCTATTGTTCTGAAGAAAATATGACTTTAAAGATCTAAGGAAAGAGAAATCTTTCATTACATGAGGAATTGGCTTGTTCTTTCATATGATTCTTCATGTCATCCTTTGCTTTGCCAGAACAGATTCTTAAACTGTAAGTATCTGTAGATCATAGTCACTTAAAGGGGGATTAACAGAGCTAAAAGAGTATGTAAGACAGAAGATGTTGTTGTATTCACCTTTGGAAACAGCAGTCCACCATATGGCTATTGATTTGCCATCAGGCAAAAACCTATTCTTTTCAGGTTTCCACATCATCTCTAGAAATGGGGATGCTGTGGCTCTTGTCATCCTGAACCCTTCTCTGTGCAGTTCCCTGGCTGTCTTCTGAACCTGGGCTTTATGTACACAGCCTTAGGGCTTAGCACCTCCTCTTCTATTTTTTAAACCACAGTAAACACCTACTGGATGCAGGCACGAATGAATATTTGCTCGTCTGATGCTTTCTTGAAGCTTTCTTGATACCTGGAATGGGCTTTTTCTAGGAGATTGTGAAAATCATGAGGATCAATCTTGAGCATGTTTCCTGGGTACTATTAGACTCTAAGCCAGCCGTGGGCAAACTATGGCCCGCGGGCCGGATCCGGCCTGTTTGAAATGAATAAAACTAAAAAAAAAAAAAAAAAGACCGTACCCTTTTATGTAATGATGTTTACTTTGAATTTATATTAGTTCACACAAACACTCCATCCATGCTTTTGTTCCGGCCCTTCGGTCCAGTTTAAGAACCCATTGTGGCCCTCGAGTCAAAATGTTTGCCCATCCCTGCTAAGCACTCTTTCCAACTCACTGTTTCTCTACATCCCCAACTGCATGTGCATATCAGAGAATAAAATTATTTAAGATCAGAATCCAAATCTGATCCAGCTCTTTTCTGCTATTAATATTTTGGTATGATGAGTATTTAACTTACCCTTATGTATGCTTTTAAATACTCACTCTTCAAAATATCTTAAAACATTAAGGAGAAGCTGAAAAAGTGACTAATGCAGTCACACGCTATTCTTTTTTAAACTGAGTGGGAAATAAAATCTAGATAATGTGAAATATTAGTTGTCTTCTCTATTATGCTTTCTCTTCTCCCCTCTGTCTGTTGGAATATGTAAGATTCTTAAACTTGTCACACTAGTGAGGCCAGGCATTTTCCGTTCATAAGAAGGTAATGCTACTGAAGCCAAGATACAATGAAGTAACCTTTTAGGGAATGTTCTTTGGAATGACCTATTTGTTGCTGGTTTCCAGTAGATTATTTTTTTCTCTAGTAATACGTAACAATTCTATATAGTAATTCAACTTAATAAAACATAATTATGCTTATGTTTTTATATTCTTTTTCACAATGATTATTCATTTAAATTACAAAGAACATCCAGTTTGATTCATGTCATATACTAAGCTGTTTTATTTCATACATTATCCACTTTTGGAAGAATATTTAATCACTCAGGTGTCCTGTTAGCTCTCATATCCATTCATTCATTAATCTAGTTAATCTAGATTCATTAATCTAGTTATCTATTTGTTATACATTTTGTGAATATTTGTTCAATGAGCATATAATGAACTCTTTCCATATGCTTGACTCAGTTAAATAAGATATTCCTCCTTCTCTGCAGCTGGCACACTAGTAGAGGAGGCTATCGATTTTATTTTCAGATGCTAACTGCAAGCATCAGTTAATTAAAAGATGAATCTATAAGGTTTTTTGAGTAGCTCTAATTGGTAATAGTTTTACTTTTATAATAATCACAAGATTCCTATATGATTTTTAAATTTGTATTTCTCACATTATGTGGTCTTCTTTTGACATTGCTAAAATCACCTCCCAATAGTAACAGAATATTTTCCGCCTTGGAGAATGGACTGTGATGAGGTTTGTATTATGTTTCAAGACCACATATAAGCTATTGACTCAGAAAAATAAAGCCCTTATAGTGTTTCTTGTTAAGATTTGGTGGCTTGTTACATTAAGACCCTCCTTCTTGGGTGTTCTCTGTTTTTATGATTAGCATTCTTCACCATAAAACAGTAGTTTCATAGTGTTATTCCAAACCAGCAGAAACATCTGGAAAATTGTTTGAAATGTACATTCTCAGGCTCCACCTCAGACCTACTTGATATTTTTTACAATATTACATAACAACAAAACAAGACAAAATCAGAGATTGCCCACACCCACATTTGAGCTTCCTTGTGGATTTAAATTTGGAGATGAGTCAAATTAATATGTTGTACAAGCCAGGTAGTATTTCTTTCATGTAACCAAGAAACTACTATTCTCAGTTTCTTAAGAGCAGAAAATGAAGGCCTGTCAAAGTGCGGTTAGGGTTAAATGAGTAATTGCTGGTTACATAGATCTTTGAATGTAAAGACAGAGTTTCTTTAGCGTGACATCATTTAATATTAAGCTTTTTTTCTTTTTTTTTCTTTTTTTTTTTTTTTAAATATATTTTATTGATTTTTTACAGAGAGGAAGGGAGAGAGATAGAGAGCTAGAAACATCAATGAGAGAGAAACATCGATCAGCTGCCTCCTGCACACCCCCTACTGGGGATGTGCCCACAACCAAGGTACATGCCTTTGACCGGAATCGAACCGGGGACCCTTGAGTCTGCAGGCTGATGCTCTATCCACTGAGCCAAACCAGTCAGGGCAAGCTTTTTTTCATATACAATGTTTTGCCTCTCCCAGGCAGAGTGGCAGTTGCAATGTGTGTGTTTCATGCGTCATAATCTATTTCTATTGTTAATTTGCATCTCACTCACCAAATATTTTAACAACTGTAAAGTGGGAGTTAAGTTTTGTTACTCATATGGTTTCAGAATGATTCATGTTCATCTTTAGTTGTTATTGGCATCTCTGTTAGGTTTCACTGTACTGTCAAGGAAGGTGGAAAAGCCAGCACAGCATTCAGGTATGTATAAAACATAATACTGTAATTGCACAATTCATGTCCTTATTGTAATTATTTATTTTATGCGTCTGCCATCCTCTATTTGTGAGCATTTCCTAGAAAGAAACTGGTTCTCATTTAGCTTCATGTAATGGTATAAATCTCATATGCTCAATGACATTGTGTTGAATTTCAAACAATATTTTTTGAGTGGAATTTCTTTATTAAAAAAAGTTATGTAGGTGGGGAGGCTGGAGCTTATATGCAATTTAGTTCTTATTTTACCTGTGATCTTATAAAATCTTAAAATTTAGCTTGTCGAAATGACTCAATATATTGCTTTACTTGTAAAACTTGCTTTTATATTATTTTTATTTATTTTGTCTTTGTTTTCCAAGGTAAATTATATACTCTAAAAGGAATGTTAATTTGGATATTGGGCTTAATATTTAGATCTAAGGTACAGTGATATCTTAGCTTCCAAAAGGAGTGAATATGCTCAGTAGAATCACAGGTAATAGTTTATAAAGTGTAATAAAAATATGGCTGAATGAACTTCCTGTTATGCTGTAGTGGAAGTATCATGTGCAATTGATATTCAAAGACTTATCTAAGAAGGCTAGCATAGTTGTAGTGTTCCATTAGTAATGAAATGTTACTTTCCAAAGATAAATAACTTTTTCATATACTTCAGTCTTGGAAGTTGTCATAAGGAATCTAATGGCATGCAAGCTATGGTAGAATTTTAGCTTTATTTATTGATACTTCAACTATATGCATAAATGAGATGTAATCATGTACCAAAGTACATTTATCTATTGTTTCATGTCTAGGAATAGATAAGAAAGCCAGCTTTAAATGAAAACCATTTGTTTTATTTTTTTTCTCGCCTAAAGCCAACAATTGACTGTTATAGTATGAATTTAGAGGTAACTAAAAACCCAATATTGTTGAGACTGCATGACTATATAACCTGTCATTTCTTAGTGATGCCGATAAAAGCCAAATATGTTTTCAATTTCTCAGTGTATTGTCAAAAGTCTAAAGGGGCTTTTTTTCTCACAAATTCTCCATGGGCTTTGAGTTACATCCTAAGGGCTGTGTTGAAGTTTTACAATTAACCTGTCATAGGAGTACACACTGATGTTTTGCTTCCTTTTGTAGCATATTTCTTCAGTATATATTTACCAAAAGTAATCTGTAGTGGCATTAGATGAGAGCAGGCGGAGTTTAATTTTGAATGCTTTTTAGAATTCCCTGTGTGATTTATGTCACTGTCACTTCTGAAATATCCTAATCAGGAAGCTTCCAGGTCCTTAGTTTATAATCACAGCTGCTTGTGCCTCTTTCATGGCTCCTCAGTGAAGGAGGTTTCTGTTCTGTTTTGTTTGTTTTAGATTCACAGAGGTCATTTTTTAATTTTTTAAAAGACATATTTATTGTTGAAAGTATTACAGATGTCCCCTTTCCTACCCTCCCCCATTGACCCCATCCATGCCACACCCCCCCCCCAGGCCTTCACCTCATTATTGTCTTTGTCCATGGGCTATTCATATAGGCATAAAAGTTCTTTGGTTAATCTCTTCCATCCCTATCCCTTCTTCCCTCAGAGATTTGTCAGTCTATTCCATGCTTCTATGTCTCTGGATCTATTTTGTTCATCAGTTTGTTTCATTCATTAGATTCTACATATAAGTGAGATCATGTGATACTTGTGTTTCTCTGACTGGCTTATTTCACTTAGTATAATACTCTCCAGGTCCTTCCATGCTAAGTCAAAGGATAATAAAGACTTATTTTTTATAGCTGCATAGTATTCCATGGTATAAATGTACCACAGCTTTTTTTTATATATTAATTCTGAAAATTTGCTTTTTAAATTTAATTTTACTTTCTGGGGATAAAATTTTACCAAAGAGTTCCAGAAAAATAAAGTGAAATGTCTATTATTTTCTTTCTTTTTAAAAAATCCTCACCCAAGAATATTGATGCCATTTATTTATTTATTTATTTATTTATTTATTTATTTATTTATTTTTGAGAGAGAGATCCATTAGTTGGTTCACACACATGCCCTAACTGGGGATCAAACCCACAACATAGGTAAGTTCCCTGACCAGGAATCAAACCCAACCTTTTTTGGGTGCACGGGACAATGCTCCAACCAGCTGAGCCACCTAGCCAGTCAGTGAAATGTTTATTTTTGTTTGTATAATTGATTACTCAAATTTTCAACATCTTCATGGAATTTTCTACAAATTTTATGACTATCTCTGAATAAGTCATAGAACACATAAAAGTTGGTTCAACACAGCTTTTTTTATCTACTCAACTACTGATGGGCACTTAGGCTGTTCCACATCTTAGTATTGTAAATAGTACCGCTATGAACATAGGGGTGCATACTATATTCTTTCTTATTAGTGTTTCTGGATTCTTAGGATATATTCCTAGAAGTGGGATGATTAGGTCAAATGACAGTTCCATTTTTAATTTTTTGAAGAAACGCCTTACTGTTTCCATAGTGGCTGTACCAGTCTGCATTCCCACCAGCAGTTGTTAGGGTTCCCTTTACTCCACATCCTTGTCAGCACTTGTTGTTTGTTGATTTGTTGATGGTAGCCATTCTGGCAGGTGTGGGTGATACCTCATTGTCATTTTAATTTGCATCTCTCTGATGATAAGTGAAGTTAAACATTTTAGGTGATTTTTTTGTATGCTCTTACCTTGCTTCAGATGGTCCTGTAAGCTCTTTACTTTAGAACAAACTGCCCTTTTTTTCAGGAAAGGAAACAGCTACAGTTTTACTTGACACTCCTATGCATTGCATTGTTTCAGAGTTTTGAAAATTCATAACTTTATAAAAGCTAATTATATACTAAATATTATTCTGTTATCTTTTTTACAACATATAATGAAATAGTTATCATTAATGTACATTTTAGAGAGTGTTCACTTTCATTTTGGGTTTTTCCCTCCCTTCATTTTTAGGTTTTTATAAAAAGAAACTCACAATCTTCTAAAAGATTATAATAAACATATAAGACATGAATTTATTTCCACTAAACTCTGACTCTTAGAGACTTGTGGAAGAGGATTGTAGTCAATGAACTACAATATTAATGATCATTAACATAAATATCACATAGAAAGTTAATCAATATTAATAACCTATGTGATATTAGCAAGAATTAGCAGGAATGGATACAGGCATGGATAACACTGGGGAAAGTAAATTATTATGTAGGAGAAAGTAAAAAACTAAAAAAAGTAGAGATGTCTTTCATCTGTGCAAGTGATAAACACAGCAACTTTTAAAATTATTCATTTTCCACTGTTAAGTAGGGTCTGATATTTTACATTTATTAAAGGAAAAGATCTTTATCTTCCTAATGCCAAGGAATATGAACATAGTAATTTGTGCCAGGGATGTAGAAAGAGTAATGTCAGAAGCTTAAGGATAATATTTCTTCTTTCTGTGGCAACAGAAAGTTGGCAAATTATTCATTATTTTTCCTTATGAAGAAATAATGATGATAATAAGAGAAAAACACTGCATGCAAGGCCTATGATACATGCTTTCTGTATATTATCTCATCTCATCTTCCCAAAGTACATGACAGGGTTACTGTGGCTAGGAAATAGGTTTGAAGAGATTGATGACACTAGACATAAGAAATAGAACAGGGTACCTGGCTCAGTCATTAAGGCTCTGGAGTCTGAGATGTTAACTCTAAAGAGGGGTGTTTGAGAGGAGACAACTTTGACACCTCTTTCTCCCTTCCTACCTTTGCATTTCTGGTTTCCCTTTTCCCTTCAAGGAAATCTTTTCTATTAGTGAAATGGTAGCTGCAAGTTTCTAGTGTAATCTAAAAGTTGTTAGCAGATAAAGCTGTGGTACACAGATTTCACAGCACAAATCTATATGTGCATTAGTTTCCCTTATAAACTATTTAGCAATAAAGCTGATTACATTATTCAATTAAGTTGGGCTATTTAATAAAGTGTTATGGCATTTTCCATTGGCCAACACTCATCTGAACTCATCGCATGGCATCCTGTGTTTAGTATAGAGCTTCTCCTTTTATTTGAAACATGTGGGTCCTTACACAGAGTCACACTGAGTTTGGGAGCCCAGGTGAGAGCTCAGGAGCAGTCTCCTCAAGATGATTTTTAGTTGTTCAGTAAATACCATTCTTGTAATTCAAGCGTTCTATGAAATTCTTAGAATGCTTAGGTAAGCTGGGGTGACTCCTTTGGCATTAATTGAATAGAAATGTGCCTGTGTCCATTTTAGGAGAGAGAATGTCTGTTTGGGCCCCATGGGCAAGGTCAAGGACGAGGTAGATGTTTCCTGCCGTGATCCCACTGTCATTTGTTCAGGTTTGTGAAGACCTGGGAGTTGCATGTACATTGGATTATAACATATCCTACTGACAGTTGGTTATTTCATGATTCTTTGCATGAATAAAGCAACTTGAATATAAGGAATAAAAACATTTGGACAAAATAGATAGTATCTCCTTTTAGTTTAAGTGTTACTGTCATTTGCACGGGCATATATTGCTAAAAATAAAAACTAAAATGCTCTTTTTCATGGACATTAAATTCTACAGCAGTCTGCTTATCTAGCCAGTAGTTGCTGCCAAAATTATGGTTCTAGCAAAGAATGCAAATTGGATCATTAACATTGGAAATAAAAATGGAGAAATTGATTGGAATGAATTATGTTAGATTTAATGAAAGCTTGGCAAAAAGTGAATTCTGCTTACTAATATAAATGACCTAGCAAAAATGAGCAAGTGACTTTAAAAAAAAAAAAAAACAAGTAGAAAATATAGAAGAAATAAAGAATATGGAACAAGCTTGAAAAGTAAAATTAAATGAAAGAAAATATAAGGGTGAAATAAAATTAGCAAGAATGCATACAGGCATGGATAACACTGGATTTCTTTGTGCTTCTCTTAGAACTATAGAACATAAATTATTTTATTTGCTTTTTAATATTTTTAACTATTGATATAATATTTTTTAGTTCTTTTTCCTATGTGATTTTACATTCATTATTCCACTTGATCTTTACAAGTGAAGTAGGTAATATTTTTAATGCCCATCCTATATAATAAAAGCCCAGCGACCAAGCTGCAGAACCACCAGAACGACTGGTCGACCAGTTGTTATGACACACACTGACCACCAGAGGGCAGACGCTCAATGCAGGAGTTGCCCCCTGGTGGTCAGTGCGCTCCCACAGGGGGAGCGTGGATTGGCTGACCAGGATGAGCGCCCCTACCAGTGCCTGAATCTTGTGCATGGGCCTCTAGTTTTATATATTACTAAATTACTGAACATTACAATTGCTATGAAAAACAATAGGATTGTATAAGACTCTTAGAAGAAAACAGTGCAATGAGTTCCTTGACATCATCCATCAATGGATGAATGGATAATGAAGATGTGGTGCGCGCGCGCGCACACACACGTACAATGGAAGATATACTACTCAGCCAAAAAGATTGATATCTTGCCATTTGAGACCAGGTGGAATAAAAATAAAATAAAATAAGTGAACAACCAAAACAGAACTCATAGACACAGAGAATTGTGGTTGGTAATTGCCAGAGCAGAGGGGAGTTGGGGCAGGGTGAAATGGGTGAAGAGGATGAAGGGGATGCAAACTTCCAGATATACATAAGTCATGGGGATATACAGCATGGTGACTATAGTCAATCATATTATTTTGCAAATTTGGAAGTTGTTAAGAGAGTAAACCATCAAAGTTCTTATCATAAGAAAAATTTTGGGGGTTAACTTTGTGTGGTAATGGTGGCTAAACTTGTTGTGTTGATTGCTTTGTAGTGTATTAAAATGTAAGATCATTATGTTATACATTTGAAGCTAATACAATGTTGTGTGTTAATTATACTTTAATAAAAAAGTAGGTGTTTTCCCTGTCTGGTTTGGCTCAGTGGATAGAGCATTGACCTGTGGACTGAAGGGTCCTGGGTTCAATTTGGGTCAAGGGCATGTATCTCAGATGCAGGCTTCTCCCTGGCCCCGGCCCTTTTCAGGCTTGTGAAGGAGGCAACCAATCAATGTGTTTCTCTCACATCAACATTTCTCTCTGTCTTTCCCTCTCTCTTCCACTCTCTAAAAATCAATGGAAAAATATCGTGGGGTGAGGATAAAAAAAATAATAAATACAACAAAACTTTTGTTATATTAAAGAAGTAGGTTTTAACCAAGAGTAATAAACTAGTAGAAAGAGTATATATGCATTTATATTTCCTTTGATTATATATGCTTCCATGCTTTTTGTTTCATTACTTTTTCCTTATCTAGATATTGTAGAGAATAGTTCCAATCAAGAGAGAATGAGAATGTTTTATGTAAAATTATTGCCAAAAACACCAAAAATATCAGAAATAAAACATTCGGAATTATAGGTGGTGGCACCATAACATGGCTAATAGTGGGAACACTATTCTTAGAGGGACCAAAAGTTTAATCCCAGTGCTGTCTTTTATCCACTCTGTAAGACTGGAAATGTTACTTACCCTCTCAGCATCTTTCCACATTCAGCTCTGTGGACGGGTGAGACTGAACCAGGCCACCTGTGAGAAGTTCTTGGTCAAAAGTGATGCTCATGCTGACTGGCTTCTCTTGCTAAAAATGGCCCTTGTCTTTCAGGAAGGATCAGCTGGCTGTGTATCATTTTTGGGGTGAGAAGTGTCAGTAATTAAAATGATACCCAAACAAATTTAGAATTAAAAGTACTATTTAGTTTAAAAGAAAAAGCACACATTGGACAATGCAAGGAATTTTCACTGTGATCATCACCATAACCAGCAGCAACAGCTCATTATTAGGCTTTGTTGTAGACCAACATAAATGCTCTTACAATTAATTTGTAAAATAAATGCACTTAAAAAAATCGTTGTTATACAAATTGGCTGTTGCCCAGAAATAACATCAAGTTGAAGTGTATTTTTAAATATGATTCTGAAGCCATTATATGGAATATTTGGAAATGTTTGTTGGAGATTGACCAACAAATCACTAAGGAATTTTAGAGATAATTACCTTTATTAAATACCTATTTTGTTTTCTGGAATGTGCTGTATGTTCATTTAGTTTGCAGATGGCTTTAATTTGTGATGGTTTAAATAAAAAGAACTAGATGTTCAATTATACAAACAAGTAAGAAGCAATATATCTGTAGGAAATATATGGATTTTCCATAGAAATAACTATGGTCTGGCAATTTTAAGATTCTAAATATAAAATATATCAACCTAGTTATAGAATATCTAGTGTGTGTTTATGATATTTTGGGTTATTAGGAAGATATTACTGATTATTATTAGGCTGTGCTTTGACTGTCAAAACGTTGGATTAGGAAAAAAGGTATAGACATTGATTTTGTAGTCTCTGAAGATAAATGCGTTTGAAATTATCAAAGCTCATTGCTTGTTGTGATGCATCCTGCATATAGATTATTCAGAAATCATAGTGAAAGTGAATCAAAATAAGGAACTCTATTTCCTCTTTTGTTAAATTTATGTCTTAAGTGTGACAATAAAGAACTACATAACATTAATGCAAAAGCAGACGGTTTTAATCATTAACATCTTATTAATTAACTTAAAAAATAAAACAAGACAAGTAAGTCCGACACAATAGCAACAGATTTAAAATTTCAAATAGTCCTCATATCTGATGGCTCTCACAGGCTGCTTTGATAGTTGACAGCTGATATTCTGCTATCTTCTCTTTAAAGCATAGAATACGTAATTTATTTTATTTTTTAAATATTTTGTCTTTCTAAAAATATACTTCATACAAAATATGCAATTTGCTTGAAATACTCAATTTTGGAAATGTAGTGAAATATATAGCTATATGTATTAAAAATATATACTTGCTTTTTAATACTCATTAATAGTATATTCTGTTACATTTTATCATCTGAGGTCATAGCAACAACAAATATTCAGATAAGTGTTGGAAATCCTGAAGATGATTCTATCCTTTAAAATTTCATCTAAACACTGTCTCCATGTTGATGAAAATTTGAAATGGCTATTTTGTGAATGGACTTGGAATTTAAGATCTTTTAAGATATCCTTTTTAAAAAAATAGGTTTTTATTGCTCTTAGAGAGAGGGGGGGAGAGAGAGAAAGAGAGAGAAACGTCAACTGGCTGCCTCCTATATGCCCCTTACTGGTGATTGAGCCTGAAACTCGGGCATGTGCCCTGACTAGGAATTGAACAGTGACCTCTTGGTGCATGGGTCAACGTGCAATCACTGAACCACACCAGCCGGGCCTGTGAGATATTCTTAAAAAATAATGTAATGTTTAGAAATGTTTTGTGTATTTCTTCATGTAAAAATACAAATGTTTGAAGACTTATCTTATTTCTGGACAGGCCAAATTTTCTGCAATTCTTGTCTTTGTTTTAAAATTACCTCAATTTCACATTATAAGGACCTGCTATCTTACAAAAAACAATAGGAACATATATTAATGAGATAAGAATGATTTTACTGATTCAAGAAAATGATAGATATTTTTCTTTCTCTAACATGTGCTACAGAATCTTACTTTTAAAATAGTAGATGTTAAAAACTGAGTAATATAGTTGGCCCTCTATATCTGGGGTTTCTCATCTGTGGATTCAACCAATCTGAGAGAAAAAATTATCAGAAAGAAAGTTACATTGTTGCTGATGCGCACTATGTAGTTAGGCCCATGATGGTTGTATCTGTTCTGAACATGTGTAGACTTTTTCTTTTGTCATTACTTCCTAAACAATCTATATATATAAAAAGCCTGTGGTCGTCACGCCATTACGCTGTAATGACTCATCATCAAGAGGCTGCAGGCGTGGCAGGTTCGCGCGGGTGGGCGGGGCCTTGATCGGTGTCCGCGTGGGCACTGGCCGAGGCTTGACCAAGAGGTTCATCGGGGGTGTCCCATGGCACAGGACGTGGGGCGGGACTCCCGGACTTGGGGGCATCCTGCGGCGTGAGTGGGGTCCCGGGTCTGGCACGCTGAGTCACTAGTACAGTATAACAACAACTTGTATACCATTTACATTGTATGAGATATTATAAGTCATCTAGAAATGATTTAGTGTACATGGGAGGATGTGTGTGGCCTGTATGAAAATACTAGTACAGTCACGTGCCACATAAGGACAGTTGGGCCAATGATGGATCACTGCATATATGATGGTGATCCCATAACATTATTATGGAGTTGAATTCCCTGTAAGACGTGGAAGGAGATGTAGTTCAGGAGGAATATTTTTCCTCTGTTGGGAGCAGTAGCTGGGGCTTGGTAAGAGATCCCCTCTTACTCGGAGCACCTTAATTTTTAATGCATAGATTACATCCCGATCTGTCAGACACGGACCCGTTTCAGCACCGAGGAGGCTGTTCCCACAGAGCTGCATACTCAGAGGGCACTGCAGTAAAAGCTCTCTGTGGGAGTGTGGAGCTAGCCTGTTCCTGTACTTTGGAAATATTTCAGGTTATAATGATGTAAAGCATAGATGAGTTTTATTTACTACATCAATTTAATACCAGGAGAGCCCTTTGTGCCAGTTAGGGTTAATGGGACCAAAAACAAATTCCCGAAGTAAAAATATTGAGTCCTGCCCTGACCAGTTTGGCTCAGTGGATAGAGCGTCGGCCTGCGGACTGAAGGGTCCCAGGTTTGATTCCAGTCAAGGGCATGTGCCTAGTTGCGGGCACATCCCCAGTAAGGGGGTGTGCAGGAGGCAGCTGGTCGATGTTTCTCTCTCATTGGTATTTCTAACTCTCTATCCCTCTCTCTTTCTCTCTGTAAAAAAATCAATAAAATATATTTTAAAAAAAATATTGAGTCCTGCCCTGGCCAGGTGGCTCAGTCAGTTTGAGGGTCACCCCATACACCAAAAGGTTGATTCCAGGTCAGGTCACATAACTAAGTTGCATGTTCGACCCACTGGTCAGGGCTCATATGGAAGGCAACCAACTGATTATCTATCTATCTATCTATCTATCTATCTATCTATCTATCTATCTGCCTATCTATCTATCTATCTATCTATCTATCAATCATCTATCTTGTTTATCTTATCTATCATATATATATATATATTGAGAGAGAGAGAGAGAGAGAGAGAGAGAGAGAGAGAGAGAGACCTGAGTTCTACACACTCTCCATGTTAAGCACCGCTTTTTTACTGAATACAAGTTTCTTTCTCTGCTGCTCTGGCATGCAGTAGCCAAAGCCACATTGCCATGTCAGTTCATGTTCCTTTATGTTTCCATTTCGATTTCTTATTCTTACTGATCCCAGACCACCTGTCATTGCCTCCTGGCAGTCACTCTTTTGGTGATCTGCATTCTCCTTGCCCAGTCAGTTCCTCCTCAGTGTTTCCAGCCAATCAAGTCCGCATCCCTGTTCATGGAACAGCATCGAGAGCTTTGATGCTCTCTTTATGACCCCGCCAAAGGAAGCAGGTTTGTGGGATAGTGTTAACAAAGTCTATAGTTATTAGCTTTTCTTTTGTCATTTTTTCCTAAACAATATAGTATAACAACAGAGAGAGAGAAAAACAGAAATATCGATGTGAGAGATACACATTGATTGGTTGCCTCCTGCATGCGCCCTGACCAGGGCCCAGTCCAGAGAGGATCCTGCAGCCAAGATACATGCTCCTGACCGGAATCCAACCCAGGACCCTTATGTCTGCAGGCTGACACTCTATCCACTGTGCCACACCAGCTAGGGCTATCTATTTTTAAAGTACCTTTCCTTATTTAGATGCACAAATACTTACCATTCTGTTACATCCTACAATATGTAGTACAGAAACATGCTGTATAGGTTTGTAGGCTAGGAGCGATAGGCTGTACCATACAGCCTGGGTGTGTCATAAGCTGTACAATCTAGGTTTGTGTAAGTGCTCTCTATGATGTTCACACAATGACAAAATCATCTAACTATGCATTTCTCAGGACTTATGCTCCTTGCTGAGCAAAGCATGACTATACTACACCATTTTATATCAGAGACATGAGCATCTGTGGTTTTTGGTATTTGTAAGGGGACCTGGAGCCCATCATCTCCTTGTGGATACTGAGACTTAATATATTCTTGCAATAATACTAAATGTTAATGTTCATGTTGATGGTAATGTTCACGCTGATGATAATAAGGCCATCTCAAATCTTGTTCACATCTAAGTGGTACTCTGGTGCTGCTTTTATGTTGAATTTTAGAACTCTACCAATGATAAGAAAAAAAATTGGTGGCCATATTTAGAGCCAGCAATGTGGTATTTGTCTGTATAAGTGTGTATGTGTGTGTGTGTGTGTGTGTATACATGTATGTCATATATACACCTCTGTGCCTCTGCATGTGTGTTTCTTTATATAGATATTTTTCTATAATATGCAATCATTTTAAGTATATTCCTATTTATGGTTTAACACTAAGGAGATTATATTATAATATGAAATAGAAAACAAATAAAACAAAGCCATATGTTTATGGGCATTGTTACCATGCTTTCACATGTTTATGCCTACCCAATATTAAACAACTCATAACTAATCCCATTGGTAATTTTTTGAAAATTTGAAAAATATTGTTGGGAAAATTCTTCCTATTCCAGGGAAATATATCTATATAAAATTATTGATTAGGGTAAAATGTAATATTTCTACTGCACAAGGACATAACTTACAGGAGGCTTGATAAACAGACTACAAACCAGGACAGTTTGAATTTTATTTTCTTATTGTCCCATGTAATTATGTTTTGGATGAAAGTGACCACCAAAAAACCCCCACAAAAAACCCAAAATATATTTTATTTTGCCTTCATCTGAAAAATTGTAGAACTATTGTAGCCTCTTGGATCTGGCTCAGATATTTCTTGCTCAGATTTGGACGGAAGAGAAAATAAATTGTCTCTGGTAGCAGCACAGATAATTGGCCAGATGGACTTCCATCGCCACACCTGGATCGCCACAGTGTGTGCCTAGAACAATCAGAATGCATGACTGATGACATTTGTGCAGTTTGAAGTTATAATTACATGTAGGAGATTCTTGGGATGATTTATTTTACTCTGAGCAACAGCTGCTAGAACTTCAACTCTGCTTAACATAAATTATCTAGAAATACCTTAGAAATCAAAGAAATAAAAGTAAATGAAACTTTCTGACAAAGAAATGAAATCTTAAAGACATTTATTATCATCTTTTTGTTCTAAACACACCAAAAGTAATGTAGGTAATGAAATATACTCAAATCAGGATAACTCCTATTTAAAAAGTAAAAAAATCAAAATTAAAAAATGTATGCATGCAGAAAAAATAATATATAATATAATGAGTATCTTTTTTTGTTTATTTACTCAATTTTTAATTCCCTTTTTAAAAAATTCTGTATTGTTTACAGTATTACATACGTCCCTTTTCCCCTTATTGTCCTCTCCCAGCCTGCCCCTGCCCCGCAACTTTCACTCCACCCCCTATTGTGTGTGTCCATGGGTTATGCTTATATGCATACAACTTCTTCGGTTGAACTCTTATCCCCTCAAACCGTCCCCACCCCCCCAACAACTGTCCCCTGCCTTCCCTCTGAGGTTTGACGGTCTGTTTGATGATTCTGTTTCTTTGGGTCTATCTTTGTTTGTTGTTCATTACATTCCACAAATGTGAGATCATGTGATTCTGAGACTTCTCTGACTGGCTTATTTCGCTTAGCCTCTTGGTGAGAGGGTAATTCCTGGTGACCACTTACTGAAAACCAACCTGTCCTATCCCTCTACACTACATGAAGGGGCACCTGAGATAAACTCAGCCAGCTGCACTGTCTCAGGCCTCTGACTCTTCAGCTGGTGACATGAAGAAGAGAGAAACTATTCAGTAGTGGTGGTGGAGGCATGAGTTCAGAGTGGACTGCACCTGCTTTGAAATTGCTGCTATGGTTTCTCCTTCCTGTCTTTCAGAGGTACCTTGGCAAAGAACTGTTGCTCAGCTAATTCCCCAGCCTCCAGCCAATTCCACCAGCTGAGCTATGTCTCTAATACACTTCCAACAAATCCCTTTTTTCTAAAATTAGCTAGATTCCATTTCTGCTGTTTGGAACTAATTACACTAATTGGCGATGTTTTAAACGTATCAGTTAATTGACATTAAGTTGAATTTTCCTCTGTTATTTCCATGGGATGATATATGTAAACACCTGATTATCCAAAGAATCTCTGCAACAATTGATAAATTATCTGTTTAGTTTTTCATCTGTTTACCTGAATGTATATATCAACTTTAAACTTCATTTTTTTAAATCATGGTAAAAACACATAACATGAAATCTATCCCATTAACAAATTTCTAAATGTACACTTCAATATTGTTAAGGATATGCACATTGTTTACTGTCGATCTCTAGGACTTTTTTATTTTGCATGACTGAAACTCTACAGATAGCACTGCCCTGACTGGTTTGGCTCAGTGGATGGAGCGTCGGCCTGCAGACTGAAGGGTCCCAGGTTCGATTCCAGTCAAGGGCATGTACCTTGGTTGCGGGCACATCTCCGGTGGGAGTTGTGCAGGAGGCAGCTGATCGATGTTTCTCTCTCATCCATGTTTCTAGCTTTCTATCCCTCTCCCTTCCTCTCTGTAAAAAAATCAATAAAATATAGTAAAAAAAAAAAAAGATTGCATAGCAAATCCTCATTTCTCCCTCCCCTCAGCCCTTGGTTCTACCTTCTGCTTCCATGAGTTTAGCTATTTTAGATCCTTATATAAGGGAACTCATGCAGTATTTGTCCTTCAGTGACTAGCTTATTTCACTTAGTATGGATCTCAAGGTTTATCCATGTAGCATATGACAGGATTTCCTTCTTATTTAAGGTTGAATAGTATTCCATTGTTTATGTATGTATATATCTATATTTGCATATGTATCTATCTGTGTCTCTATATTCCTATCTCTGTCTCTATCTCCATCCATATCTATATCTATATCTATATCTATATCTATATCTATTATAGATAGATATCTATATCATCTATATCTATATCTATCTATATCATCATCTATATCTACATCTCTCTCTATCTCTATCTATCACATTTTTCTTTACCATTCATCCATTGATGGATGGACTTTTAAGTTGTTTCTACCTCATGGCTGTTGTGTACAATGCTGCAATGAACATGGGAGTGCAAACATTTCTTTGAGATAGTGTTCAATTACATTGGATACATATCCAGAAGTGGGATTTCTGGATGATATGGTAATTCTGTTTTTAAATGTTTGAGGAAACTTTATGTTGTTTTCTGTAGTGGCTGTACTGTTTACATTCCCATCAATAGTACATAAGGGTTCTAATTTCTCCACATCCTCAGTAGTACTTATTTTCTGTTTTTATTTTATTTTTTATAATGGTCATACTGGTAAGTTCAGGTGGTACCTCATTGTGGCTTTATTTGTATTTCCCTGTATATTAATAATGCTGAGCATCTTTTATTATATCTGTTGGCTATTTGTATGTCTTTGGGAAAATGTCTATTTAAATCTTTGCCCATTTTAAAAGTATATATATTTTTATCAATTTCAGAGAGGGAGGGAGAGAGAGATAGAAACATCAGTGGTGAGAGAGAATCATCTATCCACTGCCTCCTACATGTCCCCCACTGGGGATTGGGCCCACAACCTGGGCATGCCCCCAGACTAGAAATAGAACCGTGACCCCCTGGTTCATACGTCCACACTACTAAGCCACACCAGCTGGGCCTTTGCACATTTTTTAATCAACTTATATTTGTGTTATTGAGTTCTTTGAGTTCCTTATGTATTTTGAATATTAACCCTTTGTAAGATATATGTTTGCAAATATATTCTGTAGGTTGCTTTTATCACTTTGTTGATCATTTTTCTTGTTACACAAAAGCGTTTTAGTTTGATGTTGTTGTACTTTTCTATTTTTGCTTCCCCCCCCTGACTTTTGGTGTCATAATAAGAAAATTAGTCCCAAGGCTAATGTTGTAAATCTTTTTCCTTATATTTTTTTCAAGGAGTTCTATGGTTTCAGGTCTTTAATCCATTTTGAGTTGATTGTTGTGTATGGTGTAAATGTAAGATAAGGGTTCTATTTCATTATTTAGTATGTGGATATTTTGTTTTCCCAAAGCATTTATTGAATAGTATCCTTTCCCCATTTCATAGTCTTGGCTATGTTGTTCAAGATCATTTCCCCATATATATGTGGCCTTATTTCTGGCTCACTATTATTTTCAGTTAATCTACATGTTTGTTTTCATGCCAACACCATACTGTTTTCATGACTGTATTTAAGTAGCATGTTTTGAAGTAGGAAATGTGAGACCTCCATCTTTGTTTTTTGTTTTTTTTTTGTTTTTTTGGTTTTGTTTTCAAGATTGTTTTTGTTATTTAGGGTATTTTGTGGTTCTATATGAATGTTAGAATTACTTTTTTCTATTTCTAAAAAAATTTCAAAGGGGAGTTTGATAGGGAATTTACTGACTGTGTAGGTTTTTGGGGGTAATGTGGACATTTTAATGATATTATTTCTTCCACTTTACAAACACGTGTTTTTTCACTTATTTTTGTCTTCTTCAATTTCTTTGAGAAATATATTGTAGTTTTCAGTATACAGTTATTTTCCCTTGTTATTCTTTATTCCTAAATATTTAATTTTTGATGCAATTGTGTTTTTTTCTAGCTTTATTGAGGTCTACTTGACAATGAAATGTGATGTTCTGATATATAGATGCATTATAAAATGGTTCCCAAAATTAAATGACCGTATCTATAAACTCACATAGTAATGGTGGGGTTGTCTTTTGTGTGTGTGTGTGTGTGTGTGTGTGTGTGTGTGTGTGTGTGTATTTTTTCTGTTGGCTTAAAGTCAATCTTTTTGTGTGAATTTTGAGTATACAACACAGTATTATTAACTATATTCACCATGCTGTACCTTAGGACATATTCATCCCACATAAGTGAATATTTGTGCACTTTCACCAACCATCTCTCCATTTTTTCTACCCCTCAAATCCTGGCAGTGATTATTCTATTTCCTTTTATGAGTTCTATTTACTTAGATTCCACATATAAGTAAGACCTGGCTTATTTTACTTAGCATAATGTTCTCTAGGTTTATTCATATTGTTGCAAATGGCAGGGTTTCCTTCTTTTTTTAAGGCTAATATGACATTAACTATGCATGTGTAGGTGTGCTTGGTTGTGTATAAGACTTTAATTTTTAGTTTTAGTTCTAATTTTCTCTCAAAGCCATAATCAGGATGTGGGCTGGGGTTAAAGTCATCTTAAGGCTCTTCTGGGGTAGGATTAGTTTTGTGTGGTTGTCACTTGGATTCAGTATTCAAGGGGTATTGGACTAAGGTCAAGGTTTCTCTCTGGCTGTTTGCTGGAGGCTGCCCTCAGCTCCTTGTCTTGGGAGCTTCTCCATAAGGCTATTCACACTGGAGCAACTGGTTCTCTCAATGTGAACAAGTGAGAGAGCAGAGAAATGTACAAGCAAGATGGAAATCACAATATTTAGCAACCTAATCCCAGAAGGGACATCTCAACATTTTTGCCATATTATATTTGTTAGAAACAAGTTACCAGGTCCAGTCCATACTCAGGAGATCATACGATAGTGGAATAGTATGTAGGGATCATGATGGCCATTTTGATTGAAGTTGCTTACCACGAAGTAGCCTAGTTAATTTGGATTATCTAATCAATCCAAAAGAAAAGTATATGACACAAAGTTTGTATGAACTTTGATAAATTGCTTATATACCTGGAGGCTTGGACTGTTCATTTACAAAGTGGAGGTAATGATTTCTATCTCATAAGGATGTCTGATAAGTGTGAGAAAGCTTTTAATGTATAAAGTACTATACAAATGGCTGTGGATATTACTTCTGTACTATGTACTCACCTTGGTTTTATGGTTGAGTAGAATATTTGAATGACTCTCACATGCATCATTTGAAAAATTAATATGTGTCAAATGTGGAAGAGTGAAATCAAAATATTTAACTGGAACATTTTTTAAAATGGGAAAAATATACTATTTAGTCAATAGGAAAACATGGGCTGAGTTTGTGAATCTGCGACTAGTTCTGTTTAACTAGAGTGTATGGTGGGTATAGGGCAATGATGGGAGGCAAAGTCAGAAATGTAGTTTGGGCCCAGAATATCTGGCCAGGTGGACTGGACTTTGTTCCGTGAAGGTGGAGGAACTTTTTAAAACAAATTATTTATTGTTGACACTATTACAGATGTCCTCAATCCTCCCCCTTTACCCACCTCCCCTCAGCCCTCTCCCCACCTCCTTCCTTTATACAGCCACATAGAATTCCATTGTGTAATTGTACCACAGCTTTTTTTTTTTAATCCACTCCTCTCTTGATGGCACCTGGACAGTTTCCAGATCTTGGCTTTTGTAAATAACACTGCTAGAACTTTTAAAGATGTCTTAGCAAAGGAATAGCTGTGTAATTTAGGCAGATGTGTTACATTTATTGCATTAATAAAAAAATAAAACGTATTCATAGATATTTCAAGTGTTGTATACAGTTTCCATTTTTGGGAGAGTTTTATTTTCACGTAGTACTCTTTGGGACTTCAGTAAAATAGGACTGCGTATGGGAAACATTATCAAATAATCTGTATTTAGCTTGATAGGCAAACTACAGAAATAGAAGTGGGGGCTATATTGAGAAAAAAAGAGAAATTTCACTGAATGCTAAATAATATCATCCCTGCCAAGAAAATATTATTTATCAGGCAGTCTTTGAAGGACTTTTGAGATCTTCTGAGTTCTGATAAAATGAGAACCTCATATTATCGTCATGGTAGTCCTCCAAGGTCTGTATATCATCTCTTCCATTACACAGATCACAAATTGAGATGCAGATGGATTCAATACCTTGCCGCATAGCATGGAGCTACTAAGTCGAGAAATGGAGGTGTGAACCTGGCCTTTTGGCTCTAGAGCCTTGCTCTCAAAGTGTGTCTGCAGACCAGCAGCACCCGATCCCAGTGCCCAGATCAGCTCAAAGATCCTCACTCCACATGTAGGTCAAACATTTGAGCAGCTTTTGAGCTCATGCCCTTAGACTGTCTTACTATATTGTAGAATGAATAGCCACTTATTGCAGAAGGTAAAGAATTCATAGTTCTTGTTATGGAATTACTCCAAGATGTATACTTTCTCTTTAGACCCTGCAACCGAAGCTATCCAAAGCAGTAATAATGTGATTTTACTTACAAATTTATACTCTCACCTAATTTCCAACCTTTGATATATTAAACTTGAAAGCTGATGTGTGTGATAATTGATGCATTATGACCCAGTCCAGGGCAAGTGTGTGTGAAATTGCCTTATTCACTGTTAAATATTCAACCTACTTTCATGAAGTATGAGAACTGGAAGGTTTATTAGGGATTCTTTAGCCCTCCCCTCAAATTATTGATGAGGAAATAGAAGTTCCGGAGGGCAAAAGTCACTAAAGTTATGCTTAAGTGGTAGGATCCTGTGGGGATATATAAAATTATAGTTTCTTCAGTATCCTTCTGAAAATACCAAGGATGAAGTCACAAGACAATATCCTGGAAAGGATTTAAACCATTTGTATTGAACATTTTTCCAGAGTGCTGATTTATCTAGGCTTGGTTTGTATTTCCTTGGACTGGGCAAGAGCTGGGCAACCAGATAGAGTAATTATTGTAGTGCGATTGAAGTTGTCAGGATAGTTACATCTATACATATATATGCCATTTATATATTCTCTCATTTATTCACAAAATAACATTTTTTTTTTTAGTTTCTACAAATGATGTGCAGAACAGTAAATTTGAGTTTTAGATGTTTTTAGGACAAACAGCATGATGTAGGTATCACCCTAGCCCAGTGGTTGGCAAACTGCGGCTCACGAGCCACAGTTTGCCAACCACTGTCTAGATGGCTCAGTTGGTTGGAGCATCCTCCCATACAGGAATTGAACCAAGGGTTAAGGGTTCAATTCCCAGTCAGGGGCACACCTAGTAGGCAACCAATCAATGTTTCTCTCTCACACATTGATGTTTCTCTCTCTCTCCCCCCCTTCCACTTTCTCTAAAAGTTAATAAAAATATATCTTTAAAAAAGGAGTGGCTTAACTATATCATTAAAAAGAGAGGTGATATGTGTATCAACTAAGCAGTTGTGCTTATGAGTCTAAAGGTGGAATGGAGATGTATGTTTTGAACTGAACAACATTTGAAGTTTTGTTGGAGGATGTGCAGAGTCAGAAGGCAAGTACGCTGTGGACTGTGAGCTGACTCCTGGGGAAGAGTAATATTTAAGAAGTACGTGGAGGATGAGGATTCAAATAACTGAGAAGAAGGATCCAGAAGGAAGGAAGAAAAAACAGCAGAGAGAAGTGCTGTATGCTCAGTGATGAAAAATTATTTTCAGATGAAAGGCATAAATACCCATGTCAAGTGCTACTTATAAGTTAGTTAATCAAAATAATAAATAATGATTTAATTTTACAAAAAATTATTGGTTAACTTGGAGAGAATAATTTCTGAGGAGTTGTAGAAGTCAAAGGAATGCACAGAAGATTGTGAAGTAGAGATAATATTTGTAAAATAAATTTGAAAAATCACACTTCTCAAGAAATATATATTGAGGAGGTAGTAACTAGAGTGGGGCATCCCTGGAAGGGAGGTTTTTGTTTTTTTATACGTTTGTGAGATTAAGGACTTTTGAACATGTTTTGTGCTAAAGGTAAAAAACAAACAATAAAAAAACATAACTGTTGAAAAGAAGTTGAAACTAAGTGAAATAAGCCAGTCAGAGAAGGATAAATACCACATGATCTCACTCATTTGTGGAATATAATGAACAACATAAACAGATGAACAAGGACAGATCCAGAGATGGAGAGGCATCGATCAGACCTTCGGGCCTCAGAGGGAAGGTAGGGGAGGGTGGGGTAAGGGGGAGAGATCAACCAAAGGACTTATATGCAAGCATAGACCTAACCAGTGGTCGGCAAACTGCGGCCCCTTGAGTGTGGCTCTTCCACAAAATACCATGTGCGGGCATGCACGTACAGTGCGATTGAAACTTCGTGGCCACACTCAAGGGGCCAAAGAGCCATATGTGGCTCGCGAGCCGCAGTTTGCCAACCACTGGCCTAACCAATGGACACGGACAACGGGGGTGAGGGCATGAGTGGGGGGATAGGAGGTAACGTGGGGATAAGGACACATATGTAATAACTTAATCAATAAAAAATTTTTAAAAAAGAAAGAAAAAAATAAAATAAAATAAAATGATTCTAACAACCAGGCAAATTTACTACAACTTTAACATATCACAATAAATCATTGTCATCGGCTACATACTTAACTAACTTGCAGACTTTCTGATGTAATTCACTAATGATTTAATCCAATCCATGTCTCTTCCTGACAGCAAAACTCAGTGTACTAACGACATTCCAAAATAAACGATGTGTACCTTTCTTAAAAAAAAAAAAAATTTTGAAACAGGGAGGGCCAGCAACCTGTTCCACAGGTCAAATCCTCCTAGCTCAGGAACTTGGGCTAAGTAGTTATTTATTTCAAGTATTTTTTAGGTCTTGACTTTTATGCTTATATTTGATTATAGATGTCAGTGACATTTCATAGTTTCAGAAGTCCTTGCCGCTTTGAGAAGGTAGATTCTAGTGAAAATTAGTCAGAAGATAACTTTCTTTTTTAAAAAAATAGTTGTGGTATTATTAGTGCTGTGCTCCCTGAAATGTTACTGCTTTGTGAAAGACCAGACTTAATGCAGCACCCTCCTCTACCTACTACATTCATGACCCCAGGGGTCTCACTGCTTGATACTTTTGCATTAATTAAGACAGATTTGATAGTTCATTTGGAGGAGAGAGCAAAGTTTTTGCTCGAAATGTCTGACCGAAGTGCCACACTCATCTGTAAGATTTGGGAAACATAGCCTCTGTACATAAAAAAAAGAGTCAGTTAAACATCACATAGTGAACAGCCATTAAATTATTAAAAAATAATTTATTAAGAAAGAACTTTTGTACAGACTGAAAAAAAAGGTTTTTTTATTTACATGATCAAGAGAGTTATTTTTTTAAAATCATTTTTTTTTTTTACTGGTGCCACAAATTTCCAGTGGTAATTTGATTCAAGATAGAGCTGTAGTTTTCTGTCCTAGGACTTATTGTTAAACACCGAAATACATTTTTGAACTGTACATTTGATCAGATGGTTAGCTTTTTCTGTTTTATTTCTTTTGAGAACCTTTTGCATAAAAACCACCTGAAATTAAAAAAAAAATAAGTTGGACATTCATGTGATGATGGCAAAATCCAAGCTAGATCTGTCCTTTTGTCCAAGTTTCCAACTTGGATTAATTGTGGATTTAGGTATGTTCCTTGGCTTGGGACAAGGGATGCCTCCTCGGAGGTGAAGATGAGAGGCAGGAAGAGTGGTCATGAAGTGAGCAGAATCTAAAACTGGAAATTGGGAGAGAAGATTAATTTCATTAGTGAGTGTCCGTGTAAGATGACCTAAGGGACTTTCAAAAGTTAAAGGGAGTGTGTTTCTTTGATAAATAGTAGAAGGGATCTTTATTTTTTCCCCCAAGTTTTAAGAAGCAGGTAATTGTATTGTGTGAGGGAGTATTGACAATAGACAGCTTTATTTAAGACTTTTCACCAGACGAATTTGACTGTCTTCTATGAATATGCCCTTTATGGTTGCCGAGAAGTTGATTTCAAATAATAATATTAGTTGGAAAACAAAGGATTTTACATAGCTTTATTTGGTACAAAACTTTATTTGGACACATTCATGAAATAAGTAAATCATAGTCATTAGCAATTATATTTTAAACTAGAGGCCTGGTACACAGATTCGTGCACCAGTAGGATCCCTCTTGCAATCCAGGACCCCTCAGATGATGTTGGACTGCCAGTTTCGATCCGATCCCCGCAGGCCAGGCTGAGGAACCCCACTGGTGCACAAAATCCATGCACTGGACCTCCAGTATGCATATAAGATCTTTGGTTAGTCTCTTCCCGCCCTCCCAGCCTTCCCTGTGAGATTCATCAGTCTGTTCCATGTTCCCATGCCTGTGCGTTGAGTGTCTGCCCCATGGTGGTCAGTGCATGTCATAGCTACTGGTTGAACAGTCGAACGGTCGCTTAGGCTTTTATATATATACTAGAGGCCCGGTGCACAAAAATTTGTGCACTGGGGGGGGGGGTCCCTCAGCCTGGCCTGTGCCCTCTCGCAGTCTGGGACCCCTTGGGAGATAACGACCTGCTGGCTTAGGCCTGCTTCCGGGTGGCAGAGGGCACGCCCAATCCCTAGGTGCAGCCCCTGGTCAGGCTCAGAGCAGGGCCGATTGGGGAGTTGGGGTGCTGCCCCGTCATGCACAGAGCAGGGTGGATCGGGAGGTTGCGATGCCTCCCTCAGTAAGTAGGGCAGATTGGGGGGTTGGGGCACCTCCCCTGTCACACTCAAGGCAGGGTCGATGGGGAGGTTGCCGCGCCAACCCCTTCATCGCTGATCCTGGTGCCGGCA
>NW_005871166.1:3077368-3106840 GCF_000147115.1 Myotis lucifugus
TGTTTTCTTTTTTTTTTTTTTTATCTGGGCCAGCTTTAGCTCTGAGGCCTCACGCTGAAAACATCGATACAATGTTGCTAAAGCCCGGCTGAATGAAAGCCGGTTTCTGGGCTTTTGTTTAGCTTCTTATTTGCAACATAGTACATAGTTGCTTAGAGTTGCAACTCAGAGGCTGGCAAGTGAGGCAGGGAACGTTGGAGTCCTCCTTCACTGCAGCAAGCAAGCCTCATGTTCGCTTCCAGCTGCCTGGCTGCCGGCCGCCATCTTGGCTGACAGTTAATTTGCATATACTCACTGATTAGCCAATGAAAAGGGTAGCGGTCATATGCTAATTACCATGTTTCTCTTTTATTAGTGTAGATAGATAGATAGATAGATAGATATATAGATAGATAGATAGATAGATATAGATATAGATAAATGACTCAAACCATATTCTTGTCAAAGAAAACATTGGACTCCTCATTCATATTTTATGGCCTCGATGGGAAACTGTAGATATTAAACTATTAAGTGGAGAGCCTTACATTATTAATTTTATTGGCAATGAATCTTTTTCTTCTGAATGTCTACCTTTGATGAGGGAAGGAGGGGGAGCTCTTTTCAAACCATATTCATTTAGCAGATGGGCCATTAAATGGACCCCATTATATATGAGACAGAGTAAGACTTTGTGTGGTTAATAAACATGACCCCTGGGAAATTGTGTCTGTTGTTTGGGTAAAAAACCTACTTATGTTGCAAAGGCAGCAAGATTGACAGTGATGGATTAGAAAGTTTTTTGGAGTGTTCTTTAGCAACTAGAAGTTAATGCAGAGCTATTTCTGACAAATGTTTCACTATTGTTGCCAAGAAATAAACGTGTCAGTTACATGAGCCAGTAAGAAGGATATTGTTTCTTCGAAATTTTGCACTTTTTAAAATGTCGGACTAGGAATCAGGGACAGATTCTCCAGTCCTATTCATAACACCAAGTCCTCGCATGACACAGTGTAAGTCATTTAAGTTCTCTTGCCATGTGCGTGCACATTTCTGATGATTATTTTAAACTAACAATAGTTTTCAAGGTGCTTTAATATACTAAGGAAAATATCTAAGAACAAGATTATTATTAGTGATTATAATTCACCTACATTAAGTTTAGCAAAATGAAATAGTTGGGCAAATCAGAAATATTAAAGTAATATAACATCTCAACCTCCTCCTACCAATTTATTTTTCTACTTAAAGAATGCTTTTATGTAAACTGAGGAACAAAATAGATCCAGAGACACAGAAGCATGGAACAGACTGTTGAATCTCGGAGGGCAGGTGCGGATGGATGGGAAGAAATCAACCAAAGAACTTGTATGCATATATGCATGACCCATGGGCACAGACAATAGTGTGGTGAAGGCCTGGGGCAGAGAGGGGGGGTCCCGCTAGAAGGGGTCAAGGAGGAAAAATGGGGGACATATGTGATACTTTCAACAATGAAGATTTTTTTTAAAAGAATGCTTTTACAGAAAAAGTGGCCAGGAGTGTGTCTCAATCAATGCAAGATGTTTACTGTGTACCTCTTTAGACCTTGACAGTGTGCTGTGTCAAGGTTGATAGACTGGGAGTGGAGAAAAGTTGGTAGGAGGCTATTGACAGAGTCTATTTGTGAAATGATAAGGGCCTGAATGTCCCTAGATAACTTTCCCTGAGAAATTAAATCAGTAGGTTTGCCGAAAGTCCACTGTGTGCAGGGCATTGGGCTGGTACTGGTTCTTCCCTCCTGGAGGAAGTCTTACAGAGGGAAGAACAGTACCATGTTGGATCCCCAGAAGTTTTCCGCCGGAAGAAGCACTTAGGTAGAGCTGTGTTGTGTCTGCCCTCTACTTAAGAGGCTGAATCACAATCTTTGGGGACACCAGTGCCTCAGAACAGACACTTGCAAGTCAGAAGTGGGTGGAGGCAGTGGAGCCCAGGGAATCGGAACCATGGTTCTTGAAAGAAATGAGCTGTAGAGAGGAGGTGCCTCAGGTGAGAATCTAAACAGGGGCCGAGTCTGGGGGCAGGACCATTCATGATCATTGAGAAGGTGGTGTAAGACCCAGGTCGGGGAGTGAGTTCAGGATTGAAGATGTTATGGATGGAGGTGGGAAGGGCTCATTTTTCTATTCCTGCCAGCTGCATCAGGCAGGGCCCTACCGAGTTAAAGAAGCCGCACACCTGGACTGACCACTGCTGTTGGTTAGTGCTCTCCTCTGTCCAAGTTCACCAGGTAATGAATTTCATGAGCTTTCACTGCCTATTCCCACTTTTTGCTGAGCAAACCCGAAATTAGGGAATCAGGACATCTATAGTATTTTGTTATGGCAGCCAGAGCCATAAGACTAAGACAAAAGCTATAAGGAACTGTAAGGAAAGGAGATAGTCAAAATGTGGCAAAAAGAAATGCTATGATAGGAAAGAATTTTTCATTTATAAAGGATTACTGTTGCAAGGAGATATGTTCCTTCCTGGACATCTTGGATCGCACTCTCATCACAAAGCTACTTAAGTGAGTAGGTAAGCATGCTCCAGAACCCTGGGCCCTAACTGACGTGTGGAGGCAGAGCTGCTCCATGCTGGCAGCACCATGGTATGGACACCTTACATCTCACCGAGGCAGCCTGCAGCTGGGAGGTGGCTTCTCTTAGTTTTTTGTTTGTTTCCTTCACTGTCTTTCATATGTGACACCTGCTTGCCCCTCGGCTTCAGGCTTTCTGAAACTTACAGGGAATCTAGCATCTCGGAATCCAGAGTTGAGTGTTAACTCCCTGAGTAACTTCAAAATATGTCACTCATAACTCTGTGAAAAATATGGACAAGACATTTCCTGTCCTGTATGCTGTCAATTTCCCTTTTCATATGGTTTCTTTTTTTTTTCTTTCTAGAAACAGGTATGTTGCTGTGTCTTCATTTGTACCTATCCTTTAATCATTGATACTTTTTCTTGCCTTTCTCTTGTTTCTGGCTAATTACAAACTCCCTATGGACTAATGATAGCCATGTTGTTAACATGATACATATGTCCTTGCAACAGTAATCCTTTATAAATGACAAATTCTTTCCTATCATAGCATTTCTTTTTGCCACATTTTGACTATCTCCTTTCCCCACAGTTCCTTATAGCTCTTGTCTTAGTCTTATGGCTCTGGCTGCCATAACAAAATACTATAGACTGGGTGGCTTAAATAACATCAGTTTATTTTCTCACAGTTTTGGAGGCTAGAAATCCAAGATGAAGGTTCTGGCGGACTTGGTTTCTGATGAGAGCTCTCTTCCTGGCTCACAGATGCCTTCTCACTATGCCCTCAGGTGACCTTCCCTCAGGTTGTGCAGGGGACTAGGGGTGGATGGGTCAAGGGGAGACAGAGAGAGAGAGAGAGAACCAGAGTGAGTGCCCTTTGATGTCTCTTCTTATAAGGACGCTACTCCCATCAGTGCCCTGGCCTCGCTCTAGTGATCTCATGTAACCTCATTACTTCCTTACTGTGAATATAGTCACATTGGGGATTAATGTAGACCATAGAGCTGGAAGTACAAATAAACACCCCATTCCCACTTGTAGGCACATCCCCTAAAATGCTTTGTCATTTTATTCCCATCTTCAACAGATGTATATACTATGTATAGACTTTGGAAACATAGGCAATATCCCTGCCCTCAAGAAGATTTCATTCTAATAGGAAGGCAGTTAGTAAATAAACAAGATCATTTATATGTTGATAATGCTGTGTACAAACTAGGAAAAGTGATAGGGAGTAGCTGAGAAACTGAGCAGTGATTTAAAGGATGAGTCTCTAACACTGTCTGGACAGGGGGAACTTTCTGTAGAGGATTGAAGGATCCATAGGAGCCAGCCATGTGAAGATCCCTAGAGTTAAATCTTCAAAATAAAGATGATAGGAAATGTAATTGTCCAGATGATAGCAAATGTAATTGTCCTGTAATTTAGAATAATCTATGTATATAGGAGTTCGACCAGGAGACCGGAAGTTTGATCCTTCACTATGACATGCACTGACCACCAGGGGCGGTGCAGAATGAAAGAAGGCCCCAGCCAGCAACTGGAAGGCCCAGCAACTGGAAGGCCCTGATCGGCACAGGCCTAGGGACCCTACCCATGCATGAATTTTGTGCACTGGGCCTCTAGTTGGATATATTCAAGGAACTGAAAACAGACAGGGTGCCTATTGCATATGGATTGTCATGGGCACAGATGTTGGAGAAGTAGCCATGAGTCATATCATACATGTTTCATAGGTTAAATAGCAAGGCCTCTCAAGACTTCAAGTGGAGCATTATATGGTCTGTTTTAAAATAGGGATTTTAGGAGGAGGAGGCAAGAATAGAAGCAAGGGCATAGGTGAAGGTAGTAATCAGATGAGAAACGATGAAGGCATGAATTTGAGGAGTATCAGTGAAAAGGAAGTAATACAAGAACTTCTAATATCCATCTTTGAAATAATATAAAAACATCAGATTGCCTAGTTCCATTATGATTGATTTTTATAATTAAGTCTCTAAGAACATAGAACTATCATACACAGAGGGAATTTATTTTTCTTCTTAATTCTACTTGCTGCTTGGATTCCATTCTCTATCCTTACAGACATGCCCCATCCTCTTTCCTGTTTTCATTTTGATTTCATCATAAGATACAGATTCCGCTTCCTCCCTTGTCCTTAGTTGTGACCATCACAAAACCCAGTATCACAGTCCACCTTCACGGTGGATCTCAGCTGTGTGCCCAGTTCAGTGGTTGGCTGACTGCTCATGCCAGTCCTCTTCTTCAGGACTGCAATAGTGCCCCACACAGGGCAGCAATGACTGGCCTTTTGAGACAACCTGGACCATCCTCTTCATACAAGCCACTTCTGCTAACTTCTTCTCTGTCCCAGAACATGGGAATCACCACAAGTCCTGTGTTTTTTCTGCTTTCTTATATTGTTCAAGCTGCAGTGAGATGAAAATTACACTTTGCATAGATCATCTGAAAGCTCAACAGAAGATTCTTATAGTACAGAATCACTTGCAAAAGAAGGAGCACATGTGATTGTACTTGAACTTATGTAATGTGTTAAGATCACGCTGTTTACATTTATGTATTTTTAAATGAAGAAACAGATTTTATATTCTTTTTAAAATGTATCTTTTTTGTTGAAAGTGTTACAGATGTCCCCCCTCTTCCCCCATTGACCATTGACTCACCCTCCACTCCATTCCCACCCACACCCCCAGCCCTTCACAGCAGTATTGTCTTTGTCCAGGGGTTATGCATCTATGCATACAAGTTCTTTGGTTAATCTGCCCCCTCCCCTCTGAGATTCATCAGTCTGTTCCATGCTTCCATATCTCTGGATCTATTTTGTTTGTAGGTTTACTTTCTGTATTGAGATAAATTGCATAAATAGCCTGAAAAACTTACTTGGTATAAAACTAAGCCACACTTACCTCTAAGTGTCATGCACTGCTCTAATACAGGCTTTATTTATGCTATGTTATATCAACCACTTTGGTAGGTACTGTTATTATCCCTGTTTTATTAATGAGAAAACTGAGATCTAGTAAAGTTAAATGACATTTTTAAAGTCACATAACTATTTAGTGGCGGAGTCATAATTTATTTTTATTTTTTTAATATATTTTATTGATTTTTTACATAGAGGAAGGGAGAATAGAGAGTTAGAAACATCGATGAGAGAGAAACATCGATCAGCTGCCTCCTGTACACCTCCTACTGGGGATGTGCCCCCAACCAAGGTACATGCCCTTGACCAGAATCGAACCTGGGACCTTTCAGTCCGCAGGCTGACGATCTATCCACTGAGCCAAACAGGTTAGGGCCGGAGTCATAATTTAAATCCAAGGGTCTGACTTAACCATATTGGGCCCTTGTTACTCAATTTTATGTCCTTTATACAAACACCCATGAAACAATTATTTTATCCTCATCTTCTTTCTAAACCACTTGCTCCTACGTAATCTTGAGCACCGTAATTTGGGGATGATTGATAAACTGAACATGCTCAAGGGGGAGACAGCTTATTCCCAATAGATGTAAAATGGCTACAAAAATAATGGTGCACATTAAATAATTTCATTTCAATAGATTGATAATAGTAATGTTACATTTGTATGTTTTTTTAAACAATTTAGGTTATAAATAATTGAATCAGATACATTACTGGTTTTTATTTTGTCCAGAGTCTGGTGAAATTGATTTTTCCATTTCTGTCTGATTAGTTTTAAGTAAATATGAACAAAAATCACCCGTTACATTACCATATTAAGGTTGAAAATCTCAAAATAAACTTTGGCAGTCAGTGTACTGGTTCTAAAATTAACCATATGTTCATGAGGATGTAGGCATTAAATGCTCTAGAATTACTTCATTAATTTTACATTTATCTGCATTCCTTTATATTATCCACACTTTAATTATCTTCTTGAATTTTCCCCTTGTAAATGTAAGCAGTTTCACAGAATGTTAAAATGTCAATAAGTGTTATATTTATTGGTTGTTCTTGCTATAGTTAAACATCATTTCATTCAGAATTGTCACCAATAAGTTTGAACACTAACAACATATTCAAATAAAAATATAAATATTTGTGTTAACACCTTAACACATGGATTTGTCAAATCCATTTGTCTGGGAATGACATTCTAAACTACATTAATTTTAATTGGTTATTAGACCATGATTTTCATCAGCTAATAAGGTTTTTGTTAAATAGAAGCTGAGTCTTTAAAATATTTTATTTAAACCATGGACATTTTTACTTCTGTAGGAACAACAATAGAGCATATAGCTAATTCATGTTTCCTATTTAAAACAGGACAGAAGATAAAGTCCCATTATAATTCTAATAATAGACAACATGGTTAATATTTGTTACAAATTAAAATATTAGACTGAAGTTTTATTGTGTTTGAGATTTTTCTGTCATTTTTTGGAGAGAACTGTTATAAATGTATTATATAGTCTTAATAAAAGTGAAAATGAAATATATCATAATAAGATATTACAACGTAAATATTTTACATTCTTCAGGAATTTTTCTCAGATATATGGGTTTGCAAAAACCTATTATTTAAGATACTTGCTAATGAATTTGTAAGCATGAGAGTTTTGTTTACCTTTTCACATTCTAAGGATTTTTTTTTACTAAGCAAATAGGATTAGGAAATGGATACATGTATTTTATTTATTTTATTTTTCCCTTTTTAATTGAATTTATTGGGGTGACATTTCATAATAAGATTATATAGGTTTCAGATGTATAATTATATAATACATCATCTTTATCTTATATTGTGTGTTCACCACCTCAAATGCCCTAAAGGTTTAATAAACTTACTTTAAAGTTTATTAAGTCTTTAGGGCAAGACATAATTCCTAAGCCTATTTTGAGCTGTAATTTACATTTGGAATAGTATCCCCAACTTCTCTACTTTTGATTTTTCATTAAATCAGGCTTCCAGCTCCTGAGCTAGTGTCAGTGTGTGGAGTTTGGTTTTATGGAGAAATGTTCCCAGGTGCCGTGCTGGATGCTCACTCAGCTCATCCAAGGGTGTCGGCGCCTGCAGCAGTCCCTGGTGAGCTTATTTCTGCCGGGGTGTCCCTGGGAAAATGTTCAGTGTGAATCTTGGGTTCACCCAAAGGGCTTTGAATTGACTAGTCCTTTGACTATAATAATGATAATAAGTTGAAAACTATATACTCTATGGTAGAGCATAAATTAGGCTGCTTTGCATGCTCCTTGTGAGATGAACCTTGACTCTATGTAGGAGCGAATGACTATTTTGTGCATTGAAAGACCTTGCTAAGCAGTGTGGTCCACAGAGAGGCAGCATGGGCCTCTCCTGGTAATCTACTTATATAAAAACCATGGGTGGTGTTCATCACGACCATCAGAATCGCGACCAAGCAAAAGGAAATCAGTCCTGCAGGGGTTGTCTTGGCAATGGCTGCACCCTCCCCCGAGCTGTTTCCTGGAGCTGTTTCTGGCAAGGGCAGGGTTTGAGGCAGGAACCCGCCCTCGGAGCGTGGACCCACTGAATCCTGGGTCATTTTGCCAAGGTCTGCACCCTCCCCAGCTGTTTCCCGTGTGGCCTGAGGGAAGAACCCACCCTGAGAGCACCAGGAGCGCCCAGCATCAGTCAGTCCTGGGTTGCTGAGGCAGAGGCCATGGCGTGGTAGAACTCTGGGTCTGGCCCAACAGAGGGCATGGCCGGCCTTCAAACCAGACCCTGACAGTAGAAAGGAGGGAGCCCCATTCCTCACAGAATCCGCTGTTGGATAGCTTGCTGTCAGTGGCCTGCCAGCCAGGAACCCCATTCTCCTGAACCCCGGACCCTGACAGGAGGGAGGAGGGAGCCCCTTTCCTCAAGGAATCGACAGGTCACCAGTTTGCTAATTAATTCCCTTTTTTTAAAAAAAATATATTTTATTGATTTTTTACAGAGAGGAAGGGAGAGGGATAGAGAGTTAGAAACATCGATGAGAGAGAAACATCGGTCAGCTGCCTCCTGCACACTCCCCACTGGGGATGTGCCCGCAACCAAGGTACATGCCCTTGACCGGAATCGAACCCGGGACCCTTGAGTCCGCAGGCCGATGCTCTGTCCACTAAGCCAAACAGGTTATGGCAATTAATTCCCTTTTAATGTGCATGAATTTCGTGCACTGGGCTACTAGTATATTAGAAATGCAAACTCGCAGGCCCCACGCAAGACCTGCTCAATGAAAACCTACATTTTAACAAGATCTCAAAGATATATATATATAACTAAAAGTCTGAGACACACTGAGCTAACTCAGTAACAGTCTGACTTGATCGTTACTCTTTCCCAGGACATGGCACAAATTAGCACAGACTGTGTATTTGTTGATGGACTGTCCACAGTCAGAACCCACACTATGCTAACTCTGGGCATGAGTCTCCTTGGTTGAGCTGGAAAATATAAGACAGGGAAAATGACAGCATTTCTGTCTCCTTTGTGTTTTCTTGTCATTGTGATCCTATGACTTTGTTCCAAGCAGACAAAGTCACCTTTGAAATTTTCTCCAGGTGAATAAGAAAAATATACATTTAAAATTGATCTGAGGCTGTTTGATCTTCAAGCATACTAAATAAAAAAAGATTATCATCTTTTTTCTCACCTGGTTGCATCTTAGTGAATGCTTAGAAGAGCATATTTGATGAAATCGTTATACATTTTATTGGACTGTGATACCATTTTACACATTTCGCCTTCCTCCTTATGAGGCAATGGATTCCTTCATGGAGTGCCTCTGGGCCTCATGTACTTTTATCAGAGCCCGAATCCCCACTGAGGTCAGCACAGGTTTTTCTTGACTAAGGACTGGGCAAGGAAACAGTGTCATTCACATTTTATCCTCCATAGTGAAAAATATTCTATGCTCCATTTCCTTAAAGGTATTAACTTTTGTGAAATGTCTCAAAATGTACTGAACCAATGAGGCTTTTCCCCCTTGAATTGCTTAAGTTAATAAATATATATGTATATTTTACTTTTCCTGTCATGCTAATGAAATAATTTCATTGCCACTGATAAAATTTCTCTTTTTAAAAAAATATTCTTTTTATGGAGTTTATATTTGTTAGTTTTGTCATATAAAGGAAGTACTTTACTTTTTAAAAAGTAAGAATATAGAAATATTGGCTCCTGTACTGTCATCAATCTCCAACCTTAAGACTCCTCGTGTTAAAGTCTGCTTCTTCAGGTATTTACTCCATATTTCCAAATAACATGCATCGACTTTGCTACCAGTATCTTCCCAATAAATTAAATAAGATATTTGATTAAATAAATATTATGACTATCAAATTTCAGAAAATTAGAGATAAAGAGAATATCCCAAATGTTTTCAGGAAGGAAAAAGTAATCACACACTAAAATTGGGAATTAAATGTCATTTGACTTCTTAATATTCAGCAAGACGGGCAGATGGAGTAAATGGTAACTCTGATGCTATTCTGAAATTGATGGTGATGCCTCCATGTAGGTCCTCTAAGTTTTCCTGTTTGGATGATGAGTGAGAAGAATTTGAAAGCTTTGCATACCTCATTCTTCTGTTTATATTGCTGAAAATAGAAGCACTCTTTATGGAGGTGGGGATGGCGCTTGTATAATTCTCCTACAAATTGTTTTATGAATTTTTTATATCATTTTGTTGACATACCTAAGACTTACTGAACATAAATCTTTGTGTTGCCTACTATAATGCAATGTACATGTTTGACTTACTGGACATTCAACTGTATCCCTCCAACATCTTAGCCTCTGCTTGCCTGTATTTCAAAAAATCTAATTCCCAATTGCTGCAAACTTTTCTATATTTTCAAAAATTTGGTTGTCAAACTTTGGATTTCTGGCAACAAATAACGTGGAAAGAAATTACATTTTTAAGTTATTACCAAATCTAAGTGGGTAAGACTATGTATTACGATTCGATGCATATGTCCAGGTCTCAGTTTTCAGGTGAAGATTATGACACCTCTGCATGGCTTTGGGTATGAAGTTTGTAGCCAAAATCCAGGCATAATTGGAATAGGTAACATTTTCTGAGCATATATAATATCCAAAGTATGGTGTTGACAGCTTTAGATACATTATTTTACATAGTTCTGACAACATGCAGTTACTACTCTCTTTTTTTTTTAATGAGGAAACTGAAACTTAGAGAAGTAAACTTGTCTAGTGTTGCATGCATAATAAGTTTTTAAAATAATATTTTTTTATTGATTTCAGAGAGGAAGGGAGAGAGAGATAAGAAACATCAATGATGAGAGAGAATCATTGATTGGCTGCCTTCTGCACACCCCACATTGGGGATCAACCCCAAAATCCATGGAATTGAACTATGACCTCTTGGTTCCTAGGTTGATGCTCAACCACTGACCCAGGTGCAAGTACATTTTGTGGTCTTGAACTTCATAAAGGAATCTATTGCCTCTAATAGTCAAACTGTTTTGTACTATTCTATTCCTACAGGTGCAAGATGGGATGGACATACTGCACTGTATTTTCAGGGTTGGGTACAGGATTTTATTCAGGAGTATAGGACATAAAAGGATTATTAGCTGAAATCCCTTTAATGGGGGCATGGATTGTTTGAGGAACTTAAGATCTTATGGAAATAAAATAGAGACAGAACATAGTTGGTAGTAATCCTATCTGCATAATTTTTATTAACAATTTACTAGAATAAAACAATAAGACAATGCAGTAGATAAAGTGAATACCAATTGTATAATTTAAATATGTGTTCATTGGTAGCGTGAAATTAATGTTTCTTAGATTCATTTTAGGTTCTACATCAACTCAGTTTCAATGACATGTCCTCTTTCTGGTGTTTAAATTAATATGACTACTAAGAGCTTCGTGTATATGTATGTGAGTGCATCTGGGTGTTACATTTTTGAACTACCATCAAGATATTCAATGCCACTTTTATCTTATATTCTTGTATTTATGTTTGAAAGTTGATGACTACTGTCTTCAGGGTCCCACGTTTCTGGAAACAAAGCCTGATTAACTTGGATGGCTATGTGGGCAAAGCCTGGAGTGTTGGTGTTTCTCAAAACTCTTCCAGAATACATTAGAGCATAACAGATTTTCCACCCATGCTGAACTCATGGTGGCACTAAACAGAGCAAAGCAGACCCCTCCGACCTGGTTCAGTCAGTCCCACTGACATTTGTGTTCATTTCACCTCTTGCCCTTGCCCCACCTCATGCATTTCTAAGAGTCAAGTTTACCTATTTTCAAAAAGTAGATCATAAGAATATACATGTAAACATACATTTTTTATGATTGAAACAAAGTATAAAAAGTTACATGTAAATACACTAGGATTTAATGTAAGGCCATGCTATGGTTGAAAAGTAATTTTTGAGTTACTGCTTAACTCAGAGCAATTCACTGTTTTCAGTATCCTTCAATTAGAAAACTATTATTATAGTATTTCTTACCTTAACAGGCCTATTTTTACATATGCTGTAGTATTTCTATTATCATATCTATTATCTTTAGTTTCCACTCAATACAGCTTTTTTTATTTAACCTCACCCAAGTATATTTTCCATTGATTTTTAGAGAGTGGAAGGGAGAGGGAGAGACAGAGAGGGAGAAACATTGATGTGAGAGAGACACATTAGATTGCTTGCCTCTCGCACATCCCTGGGGGATCAGGGCCTGGGATCCAGTCTGCAACCCAGGTAGCTGCCCTTGACCGGAATAGAACCTGGGGCCTTTCAGTCTTAGGGCCAAAACTCTATCCATTTAGCCAAACTGGCTAGAACTAAATACAGCTTTCTCTCCCCCTCCCCCAGAGATTTCTCAGGAACTTTTTGTGAAGCTAAATAGAAAGATGTAAAAAAAAAAAAAAAGCAGTACAATTCTAACCTTTCAAAACTGATAAATTCAGACAATTTGGAAAGTGAATAAGAGATGTTGCCAAAACATTGCTTTAGAACATTATACTTTCATATTTACACTTCACTGTAAGTAAAATCTTCATCAGAGTTTTAAAGCTGCCCAATTAAAAAAAAATTAAGAGGTTCAGTGAACATTTGGAAACTATTAAGGATAAGGAATTTCATGCAGTTTTATTGGTCTAAACTTTAGTTCCTGTAACCTATGAGACCTATGTAAGTTCCTTCTATTCTTACCATCTCTGGCCTTTTAAGGACTTTAGATACAGACAGATGATATGTAGGTTGATTGATTGATTGATTGACAGATACACAAACAGATATAAGACTGTATAGCCATCCTCTTAAAACTATCTCACTTTAGCTGTAATATTTTTTATTTATTTTAAATACTGGTATTTCTCATATTCTGACATACTTTTCCTAGGTTTTGTAGCCATATTCTTGATTCAGAATATATTCATTTGTTACTTAGTTTGCTGGGTTTTTACAGATTTCATTTTGATAATCATTAAATCTTGAAATCCTAACTGCCCATTAAATTCTCATAGTTTATTGCTGTCATTTACTTGGGATCTAGCACCTCCAAAGGAGAGGATGAGAGAAGTATAGGGTGTAATTAGTTAGAGATCAATGACTGCAGAATTGCCTACAGGATAAATCAAACTTCTTCCACTGCAAACAGCAGCAGAAGTCAAGAAACCCCTATACTTTTTCCCTACTTCTATTCAGGGACAGTTTTGCCGATGTTGGCTTATGCTCAGCTCCACAGAGTTCTTGGTTGTCTCTTTTCATGTTAGAATGCTGGGGTGAATTAGAGAGCTGCTGCCTCTGGCTTTATGAAAGGGTCTAAGGTCCTGATTTTTAGAAATATAATGGGAAAGGGGAGGAAATAGTTTGCTCTACCACAGGATCCATGTTTGGGAAAGATACTGTACTATCAAGTATTAATACCACCTGGTAAGCTAATACCACCATGCGCTAATGTCATTTGGTCTATCTGATAAATTGATTGGACAGACTCTTAATAAGGTGCCATGGGACTGTAAGTGTCACCGAGATGGGTGAGTAGTATACTAACTTATTTATTTGTTGAGCAACAAATTGGATGGCATTGCTGCCCCACCAGAATCACCTTTATCAGGCAGAAGCACTGGGTGTTGCCCTTGGCTGATGGGAGCCTGTGGAGGTGAGTCCCTTCCCCAGGGTACCCCACAGTGAATGACTGGCTGTGGCTGGTATTCTAAGGCCTGCCTCCGTGGGTCTAGCTGGGAAAACTATGTGGTGCTGTGCTCATGCTGGAAATCCCTGAAGGGTCTTTCTAACCCTGGGGAGTGCTGGAGCCAGCTGGCCCTGAAGCTGGCTCCTAACATTTGCTGCAAACCCTTGTTCAGTGACATCATATGGATAGCTTAAAATTGACCAGGGTGAGAGTGTTTATTCCAGAGAAACACACACACTAAAAATCATGGTTTTGTTTCTTTTTTGATATTCTCCCTGGGAGCCGTTTACCAGCAAACAACTGAACTAACCCACATCTTTGATGAGCATTTTTTCCCTTTCCTGTCCTGCTTCCTTCACATCCATTAGGTTTTACCTGTGAGCATGTCCTCAACACTCATTTACGTAAGAATTGCCATTTCAGACTGCTTGTAGGGAAAGTGATGTAAGAGAAGTACTTACTATGTGCCAGAAGCCATACGAAGTATTTTACATTGCTTTTGCCACGTAATTCTCATAGAGATGCTTGAAAGGAAATAGTGCTCTCCTTTTTTAGATGAGAACAGTAAGCCTTATATGGCTTATATGGCTTACTAAATGTCTGGGAAGCAAATATTATTTCTAATATGTTATACTATGTGCTCCCCGAATGAAAATAACATTAAAAGATTACTTAGTTCATTCCTCTGTCTTTTAGCATAGCTTAATGTAAAATATTCAGGAGACTGGGTGGGGCTTTTGAATGATGAAAGTAAGAGAGTCTAAGCAAAGGTGACAGCTTTTGAGTGAAATATTGTATTTTGTTCCAAAAAATATGACTTTGGTGTTCTACAGTATCCTAGTCCTTTGTTGAGACTGTCATTGAAGTTCCGGCTTGATTACCATAAAGTTCAAGTACTATGATTAACCTCATGGGGGGAAAAAAGTGATTGCACATCTCCTGGACTGTACAGAATGACTGCAATAAAATTAGACGCCACCCAAAATATTTAATATGATCAGCATTTGACAGTAAAAACATGTCTTTTCTCAGTCTTTGAAGTTTGTGCAAGATATAAGTACATTTTTTGCACATATTATTGAAATTTTACTTTTTAAAAGAGGAAGCAAATGGTAGAGGAATTTATATGGAAAAATGACAAATATAGGCAGTAACTTGCAAATTTGTTAAAGAAAAAATACTTGCACAGTTATGACAGTACTCATTATAAATCTTAGCTTTGTGTCTATATATATAATTATTATTTTTTTTCAGTTGGCTCTTGGATGTTTCATGATTTCTTACAGATTATAAATGAGCCAAACAGCATTCTTTAAAACAATTTAGATTAGTTGTAGAAGCAAAATGACAAATGTTTTATGTTTATTTTATATCTTATTAAGAAATATATTGATTAAAATCACTTTTGTAGTAAAGCTTAAATCAGATGTTGAGTTTTAAGTCTCTAATCATAGCCCAACTTACCCTCTGATTTTACTCAAATATTTCTATGTTTTTCAGCTACTCCCTAGTCCACCAAAACTGAAGTGGTGAAGTAAGGGAAACTTGAGCCACAGATGAATTTAGCACAGGGAGTTTCCATTTTAGTGTGCTACTAAAACTCGAGTGGCCAGAATCGATTTTTCATAGAATGTTGTAATCTTTGGACTTTCCAGGTTCTATTTGTGGCTGCAGTTGACAATGGAAACGTCTCTCTGACATGGGAAAAGTGGCTGTTTCCTGAAACTGAAGCAGACAAATGTTTCTAAGAAAATGGACTTTATTATCTTTGTTACTTGCCTTTTCATTCTAGCAATTTCTTCAGCTTCATATAAGAAAAATCTTTGTGAAAATAATCTTATTTCTATTTTTTAAATAATAACAGTTATATTGAAAAATCTTAATTTTATATAAAAATACCACCTTTAAAAATATTCAATAATAGTAAAATTTTTTTTACTTATCAGTTTGTTATCTTTATTGCTTTTTTCCCCCAACTTTTTAAATGAGAAACACCACATTTCTTTTCTATCCCCAAAAATTAAATTTGGAAATAGAAATGGCTTACTGAAGGTTACACCTGTCGCAGTAAAGTCAAGACTGGTGTTTTGGTTACAGAGGCTGTGGAAGTGGGTTATTCATTGAGAAAGACTAGTGTTTTCTAATGGGTTTTTGCAGTTGGCATGTGGATGCTTTGTGATTTATTATAGATTATGAACGTACCAAAAGTTCACATAACTGCTCACTATACCACCGTGTAATCAAGAGGTAAAATAGCAGGTGGCACAGCTTTTAGAGTAGGTTGGTTGAGATTGTAGCTTTTGATAAGATGTGGCTAGAAATCACAAGAGTTGGAGTCAGCAGTAAATGGACACATGGATTCTCCTTCAATTATTCTCCTGTTCTTCTTGGTTCCTAAACTACCTGGTGTGTTGGAATCGCCTGGAGACTCCTAACACATGGATTGCTTGGAGCAAGAGTTTCTGGTTTAGTAGATCCTAGGAGAAGCTGGGGGATTTTCATTTTTACAAAGGTCACGAATGAGGCCTATGGTGCTGGTCCCAGAACCTTACTTTGTGAAACCACTACAGTGGGTTGTTTTAAGCTGCTTCAACTGTTCTGAGCAATGAGGAGAAATAAATGAGTGTATTTTCTCTTAAAATTAGGAAGGCATTTAGACAAATTCCACGTTGCAAGAAGGGATGGATATGCTTTAGATTTGGTTTCTACAATATTTTCAAGATAAAAAGATTAGATATGAATTTTTAAAATATGTTATTCACATTATATATACATACATATGAATCTAAAAGAATCTAAAATATACAAAATAATCAATATTAAGTTATATTAAGTAACTTAAGGTCAGGAAACATGCATATATATCTACAGAGACAGAGATGGGGGGGAGGGAGACAGGCATAGCTACTTATGCATCTGATATTAATGGTTACTCATTGGACATTAGTGTTAGGTATTATACCCCTACCATCTTCCAAGCCACAATAAATTATCTTCTTAATTAATTAGATGCTTGAACATCCAGTTATTTTGCTATAAGCAGAATATTCAAGAGCATAAATTACAAAACATTTTGCTAAGCTTTGAAGAAAATATCTGTTGTAGAAGCCACACATGTTAATTTGCAGAAGAGGAAACTAGGTGTATATATAGTTTCTAATTTCAAAACTTTTTAAATTTAGCAGAGTCAAAATTATTCTTTTTGAATGGATATGCTTTTTAAAAATACAAACTTCTTCCTGGGTTTTTAAAAAATATATTTTTATTGATTTCAGGGAGGAAGGAGAGGGAGAGAGATAGAAACATCAATGATGAGAAAGAATCATTGATCGGCCACCTCCTACACACCCCGCATTGGGGATCAGGCCCACAACCCAGGCATGTGTCCTGGACTGGAATCGAACCTGGGATCCTTCAGTCTGAAGGCTGACACTCTATCCACCAAGCCAGACCAGCCAGGGCTTCTGCCTGGGTTTTGATGGACAGAAAGTTAGAAGTGGGCAATGGAAAATGGTCTTTTGAGAGACTGCAGAGATGCAAAGAACTGAAAGTGAAGGAGTGGCCATCAGCATTAGCTTCCTTAATAGAAGTGCAACTCTTGCTCAGTGAAGGAACAACTCAGCTCAACTTAGAATAGGCAGAGAGGATATTGAATCAAAACGTGGTGCAGTGATTTAAATGCATGTTGCTGATGACTCTGAGTGGGCAAAACACAAAAGAGGTTATGTTAGCTTACGCAAATTTATTTTGAAAGAAAATTGTATTTCAAAATTTCATAAACAGTGATTTTTATAAAGTTCAAATCTTTCAATTCTCTGTAAAATTATTTAAATGAAACTCCTTATTTATCCATGATATTACTAGTATATAAAAGAATCATTATGCAAACACTTGTTTGACATTTGTATGATTCATTGCTAGTGACATTTTATTTCAAAACTAACTTTGGGGATCACTAATTGTGGTCACATGTCTTCTGTTAAAACTGTACTTGTATAGACATCTAAGAAATAATCAGTTATGGCAGGATACATGGTATTCCCAGATTTATCAAGACATTATTTTGAACATGTACAGTCACCTATGTATAAGGATTTTTTTTAGAAGGGCCACTTATATGAAAAGGCTAATTACCCGTTTAAGTATTTCTCAAGTACCCTCTTTTCTCAAATTCAAATGCATATATTTGCTGATACAAGCTCTCTAAACTATGCCTAATTCTTCCAGTGAGAATAAGGGTGGTTTTGTTTTGTTGTATTTTATTTTTTCTAAGTAACAGCTGCATTTGTTTTCCTGAGTAGTGTGTCTGGTGTTTCTAAATTTCTTTATATTCTCCATTTTCCATCGATGGGAAATATCTTTACATCTAGAATGGAGAATGGGCTTCCTTGTGGACCTATTAATATAAGAGGCTGCATTCAGTGGAGAGAACGTTGGCCTATTTGCTGAGAGACCGGGGTAGATTATTGCAGTGGTGCCAGGATGTTCAAGCTCCTTTACAAATGACCAGCTTTATGAATGTCATTCTAATATATAAGTTCCCCATTTACTCTGTAGATTGCAAAAATCTATACTAATAAAAGGGTAATCTGCTAATTAGACCAATAGACCGGACATCTTCTGGTTGTCCGATCCTCTTTCCAGACAAAGCCACGGTGGCCGGGGCCGAGGCAGACGTGGTTAGGGGCAATCGGGCAGGCAGGCAGAGTGGTTAGGGGTGATTAGGCAGGTGAGCAGTTAGGAACCAGTGGTCCCGGATTGGAGAGGGTGCAAATCGAGCTGAGGGACCCCATCCCCCATGCACGAATTTTGTGCACCCGGCCTCTAGTGTGTTATAAAATGTCAATGTTGTAGCTTTCCAGACTCACTCACCAAGCTCAGTGACACACTTCCCTTCCACATCCACTTCTAATACTTTATGACACTCAGAAGAATTATTAATGTATCTGTGGGCTTTCAAGTGGCTAGAGGCTTTTAGATATCTCAAATTTTAAATTGTAGATGCCTGGAATTTTTGTAGCCATCCTCATATATATGTAATCCATTTGCTTCCCAAAGTTGCAGAGCTCAAATGTAGTTTAGTTTGAGTGAGGTTTTAAAAAACCTGTAATATTTTATAAATATACATGCTTTTACCTTGAAAATTATTTTCTCTTCTCACATAAACTGGTAAGAGTTGGAATACATAGAATGCTTTAGGTGAAACATAAAGAAGGTTTGCTATAGTGGCCAGTCATTGAAGCAGTCTACTTCTGAAGAAGCAAATACTACTTACTGTAGGCACCTTAACAGATGAAATATGTAATTGAGCATCTGAAATTATGCAGGTGGAAATAAATTCATTTAGTTAAGCACTTTATGCAATAGCTTTTTATTCACCAGACTTTACAAGTTACAAGCAAAATAAGTGGGGAAAGCTTATATGTAAACCCAGTCTACACTAATGGTTGATATATAAATATGTAGATTTCCATTCAATTTTATACCCAAAGCAAAATTGAAATAGAAAAATGCTATCTATTTTAGTAAAATGGTTCTACCTATTACACGAGCAAATTTTATTCAAGTCAAGGATAGAAAAGAAGGAGTTATACTAAGTGCACAGTACGGCTTTGCAAATAATTAGGCTCACAAAACATTCAATTTCATAAACAGACTTTGTAATCACACAGTTCGCCAGTGTGCATTTATTCATGTCACCTGCTTCATTTCCTGGCTAACCCCCAAAGCACAGTGTTGGTGCCACTTCAATAAATTAACAGGAATTCAAGCATCTTCTTGGAGCCAAACTCTTGTAATTAACTCTTCATTATCCACGGGTTCATTAATTCTAGGATCATTTCCTTTTGCTTCAGTGCATACCTCTAAAAGCCCCTCCCCCCGGTCACCTGAGAGCTGCCAAGGGAATGTAGTCTAATTTTAATATTTGCCTAAGTAATGTATAATTAGCATAGCTACTGATCTGTAATGCAATGCTGTTGTGGCCAAATAGAAAGATGCTTTTAATTGTTAGCTTATGTTATTGAAAATATAGTGAATCCTTGTAAATGATACAGCTTTTTGAGGCATGTTGCTTTATTTCCTTTAGGCCCAGTGGCAAATACTATCTGATTCCACAACTAGATTTTTAAAGCCCATCCTGATTCATTTTAATCTCTTAGAACATGCTTACTGTTATAACTAAAGAAGTGGAAAGTTCCTACATCCTAGTAGTGTAGTCTTCCAAATACTCATTGCTTCATTCAACATTTCTTTCCAATCTGGAAAGTATCTCTTGTTCTTGCTATGTCACGATCATCTTTGCAGGTGTGCTTTCTTCCAATTAAACAATGCAGTTGATAAATGACCCACCCGCTGCCGTGTGTGGCTGCAGCCTCACTGACTATTGGAACAGGACTAGGAATGCCTTGTCTAATGATGTGGAAACAGACACACGTATTTAGTTCTGCAGTGTCTTCCCTCAGCCTTTATAGTTCTCAGGTGCTGCCTGTTATGCACAGATATTTCTGTGATTTTGCTTGCAGCTGCCTATGAGAGTTCTATTCCCCCTTTTAAGAGGATTTAAATTTATATTTTTAATCACAGAACACTCCCTCAGTATTTTATATTTTTAATTTTCAGGTGGTTTGAGAAACAGAGCATAAAGGAGGGTGAAAAAGAGAGTAAAGGTTACTTGACCTATTTGAAGAGTCTCAGTGGATTTGATGCTACATCAGGAGAAACATTGCTGTGATTTAGATTTATGTTATAACTAGAGGCCCGGTGCACAAAATTCGTGCACGGGGAGGGTCCCTAGGCCTGGCTGTTGATCAGGGCTGGTCAGGGCCCATCAGGGTCTTCCAGCTGCCAGCTGGGGTCTTCCTTTGTACCGTGCCACCCCCTGGTGGTCAGCACACGTTATAGTGAGCAATCGAACTCCCCGTCTCCAGGTTGAACTCCCGAGGGGACACTTTGCATGTTAGCCATATATATATATATGTGTGTGTGTGTGTGTGTGTGTGTGTGTACTATAAAGCTGGATACTGGAGAATAACTGTTGACAAATGAAGTTTGCTAAAGAAACAAAAAGGTGCAGTCATCCTTGGATAACTGTTCTTCTCTTCAAGATTCTTATTCAGTTTGAGAATTAACAGTTTTCTAAATATAAAGTAATAGCTGTATAGTCAGGCTGTGTAAAATTTTAAAAGCTTGAATTGTTTTATAAAAAAAAGTAAAGAGAATAATTTGAGGCATTTAAGTGCCTGAGAAACTTTGATAGCCTTTTATGTTCCAGAGGAAACAAAGCAGGTAGAGGAGACCTTTTTGAGGGGATGCATCCCGGATGACTTATTTAAAGCCTTGACTACGACTCTGAAGGAAATTGCTTAATAAGAGCTGTCTTAAATTTACGCAGTTCAACATACTGAATGGAGAAAGCATGCTGAACGGATATATTATTTCTCATTTATTTATCTACTGCAGAAAGATCATTTATTACCAAAATTCTATTAAGTATATTAAAATCTATGTGAATTTATAAGTAGGATTTGAGAATTTCATGAATGTTAACAATAAGCATAATTTCTCTGTCAAGAACAGGGTATAATTTTATTTCAGTAATATTACATGAATGCATTAAGCAATTAGTGATCAAGATAGTATTATATATAAGAGCATATACTGTCAAATAATGTGAGTGGTATGAATAGATTCAAATGGTTAGATTCTGTAGTACTATAGCCCATCAGAACTAAGAATTATCTGGTTTGAAGCTTTCTCTAATATTTATTGGCATTCTCTGCCACGTTGATGGATTGAAATTCCCCTTTGTGAAGTAACATGAAACCATGGAAATAATATCAGCTTTAGAGCAGACAGACCTGAATGTGTGTCTGCATCCATCATCGAACAGCTGTGTGATCTTCATCAAATTTTGCATCAAATCACAATCTTTCTAATGAACAGTTTCCTCGTTTTAATAATGAATTAAGACTTCCTTGTCTGCTTATTGTGGGAATCAAAGTTAAAGTGTGTCAACACTATATGATGTCATAGAAATAGTTAAATTATTTTAATATTATTTTGCTTGGAATATAAATAGTATAATAATCCCTGTGTCTGGAGTTGCCTGCATTCAGTCAGCTAACAAACGTGTTTGGCGTGTGAGAAATACTTCACAGGGTTCCCCGGGGAAATCAAGGCTGCGACAGGATAAACAGGGCACCAATCCGCTTTCTTGCTTCAATAAGGCACCGTAGCTAGATTCATGAGAGAATTTGGTGTGCCCCATCTCCCTAAGTGTTCAGGAATTCTTACATGAAATGGTTGAAAGTAGACAGTGGGCTGGTAGAAAGAAAACCAATTAGTGACATGACTCTTGGAACTTTAACTCTTATGGTTTGTTTCCTTATCTGTGAAATGGGGACAGGTAGCCCATGCCCTGTGTATCCCACAGGATTAAATACTGTAAGACTCTTCCCAAACATAAGTGATAACTGGGTTATTTTCTGGCAGTTTACTGGACACCATGCTAAACTAGGCACACCGTTTCCAGGTAAGATAATCCAATCAAGAATATATTAAATACCTGCCACTATGTTTTGTATCTTGGAGAAGATACAATGTATGAAGACTTGGTTTCTGCCTGTATTAATTTTCCATTACTGTGACCACAATTGGCCGCTCATAGGAATGCACATTTGATATCTCACATTTTTCCATCGATCTGACACATTCTACATGGGTCCTCTGCTTAGTTAGGGTCTTAAAAGGCTAAAATCCAGATGTCAGTTTATGTGCATCCTCGTGTGGTGGTTGGACTAGGAAAATACTCACTTCTAAGCTCTTTCAAATGGTTGGGTAGAAATCATTTCCCTACAGTGGTAGGACGGAGGTCTCAGTTTCTGTGCTGGCTTCCTGGGTGGGCGTGTGGGGGAAAGGGTTGCTCTCTGCCCCTAGAGGCATGCCTCGAGTCCCCAGCCACATGCACCCTCCACAGGCAGTTCACAACCTGGTTGTGTGCTTCTTACCAGACAGCAGGTGATGTGTCTCTTCCAATCTACTGTCCATTAAAGGAATCCACTCAATAGGTCAAGCCTACCTCAAAATTTTGATTGACTAAAAATCAATTGATTAGTAACTTAATCGGGAATAACCTCCCATGCTATTCACTAGCTGTATGCACATTCAAGGGTTGGTAACAGAGTGTGTACAACAGAGGACAGGAAGGAACCTTGGGGGCCATCTTGGTACTTTATTACTTGACTAGAGGCCCGGTGCATGAAATTCGTGCATGGGGGGGTGTCCCTCAGCCTGGCCTGCACCCTCTCCATCCAGGACCCCTTGGGGGATGTCCGACTGCCGGTTTAGGACATCCCTATCGCAATCCAGGACCGCTGGCTCCTAACTGCTCACCTGCCTGCCAACCTGCCACCGTGGCTTTATCCGGAAGGATGTTCGGAAAATGTCTGGTCTAATTAGCATACTACCCTTTTATTAGTATAGATGACTGAAGTTTTAGAGTATGCCAAGAAACATCATTTTGGCTGCATAATTCTCCTATGTTGTAGAAAATCTCACCTTTTTGTGACAGGAGAATACACACAGAAACCTCTAAGCAGTGCTACAGTTCCAATGAGCTGGTGCTGCTTAGTTAACTCTGATTAGCCTAAAGTGACATGGCATTAATTTAAATTATGTCTCATTGATTGCTAATATGCATAAAGGTTTTTCTAACATGTTATTTACCATTTGTCTTAGTTTGAGTCTGTAATGCAGAAACTGCTAAGATGCCTCTTACTCCATCCTCTTGATACTCAAATATTTTTGGAATAAATAAAGTGATAATTTGATGAATTAAGTTCCTGCTCAGTGTGCATTTTTCATTTCACTATAAAGTGCGGTGTCTGGGTTTAGGATTCAAAGGCTCTGATTCCCATGCCAGCTCTGTTGCTACCTTACTCTACCTGCACTTTGGCGGTCCCAGTTGACCTTATGTAAAATGAGGCATCCCCTCTGACATCAAAGTTTTATAGAATTCGTGGTATTATTTACATGAATTTGAGATTATCTTTGAAGGAAAAGTATTTTCAGTATATTTATATATAAATTTGACCTTCATAAGATTATTAGCATTTGATAGAAAGTCTGTAAGTGATTATGGATTTACATTGCAGAATGTTGAAGATGTAGATTACTAATCGACAACTTTATAACAAAACAAGAAATAGGCTGAGTAAGCTTCCAAATGGAGAACATGCCTTTAGAATAAGTCAATTTAAAAGTCTCATAAAAATTTTGATCCAGGAGGCTCCCGATGAAGGAAGCCATTATTCCCTTTTTACATTCCAGTTCTTTACTTTTATTTACCCATGTGTGTGTTATTTCAGCGGCCATATTTTAAATAATTCTTCTGGTCTTTGTCTTGTTTGATATTGTAACTGAAAAGCAGTACTCAGTGTTCTTTGCACTGACTCTATGCCAGTCACTATGTTAAGCACCTTACCTGCATCAGCTAGTTTAATCCTGATAACTGGGAGGGTAAATGCTCTTGTCCAAACTTAAAAGGAGGAACATGAATCTTATAGATTTTACATGACTTATCCATGAGGTACGCCCTGAAAGTCAAAGCTGGGATTTGAATCCAATTCTTGTTTCATTGTTTTCTTTCCGCTGCCTCAATTATAATTTATTGTTGTGCTTTGTCTCTATTATGGCCATTTGATGATTTAAAACTTGACATGAAAGGTGGGTGTAACTGTGGTATTCCTTACCACTGCTTCTGGATGTTGCTGTTGTCCAAGAATGGCGGACTTCAAGGTCCTTCAAGACAAGAATCTATATTTTAATTATTATCTTCCCCACTACTGATCTCAATACTGGGAAGAAAGACTACTAGTGTTTGCTATTTATCTCACATATTAATGTAATTTCATCAAAAAGTTGTTATGAATACATAAAATAAAAACAAACTAGACAGTAAATTTAAAACAAAAATTACAAACCTACTACTAAATATAAAATAAATCAAATGTAAAATTATGAAAGATTAATGTGGAACATACATTATTATTTTATTATAGACTGGTGGCTCGGTGCACAAATCCAAGCACATTGAAAGGAAATTAAGTAGAAGAAATATTTTAATATTGCTAGTCACCCTTTCTCTATAATAGAAGTGTCAACCAAATTCATGAGCAACAATGACAGATGGAAACACGCGTGCAATTGGCGTCAGCAAGAGCTTTATATGTATTGCACATGCGTGAGTCAACTTAGCCTTTTATAGATATAGTATAAACTTGCTTAATTAGACATGCTTTCTGATGTAGCTAAGCTCTTCCCAGCCAGGTGAAGCACCCCAACTTCTCTTTCAGGTAATTGTCAGCAACACAGCAGTAAATATCAACATGAAGCAGATTATTATTGTAGATCACACAGGGAGAACAAAGGGTAAAACATTTAACTGCAGCAGTGTTTGTCTTTATTCTGCTCAGTGAGAAAACCTGAAGTCATTTTCAAAGTCCACCATTTCTTCTTTTCAGTCGGGTCAAATTTCTAAACTTTCTAAATCTCCGTTTTCTGGCTAATGAAAAGAAAATAGGATTCCACCGAGTCTCCTTTCTACCTACTCCAGGACTTCTGTGAGATTCAAATGAGATGAGGCATAGGAAAAATGCTTCACAGACATTTGGTTAAAGTGTAAAATGTTTCCATCTGGCTATAAAGCAAGTCATGTTCCTGGGCTGAAGAAACTCCAAGGAGGCTAGTCACTAGGGAGAGAAAGCTGGGTGTTGCTACCTGACATCATTACCTGGCGCTCACAGCCACCATTTCTGGGCTGTGCTGGGCTGTGGGCCACATTTTGCGCCATGGGGTCTCGGCAGCATTGGCTGCGATATGGTGGGGTGTCCCTCCGGGGTGGTGGCAGGGCCTGTGTCCCACTTGGTGGAAGCTGAGTGTTGCTTTATGGGTATCAGGTCCACAGTGCCATTTCTCTGTAAATGGCCAGTGTGTGTCATGGCAGCTCCTGCATTGAGCATCTGCCCCCTGGTGGTCAGTGTGTGTCATAGCGACTGGTCAGACGGACACTTATCATATTAGCCTTATAGATAGATTAGGGGCAGGTAAAATTAATTGTCACTCATTAATAAGTTAAAATATATTAAATAAGTTTTGGCCATGAAAAACTTACAATAAATGTTATTTAATCATTTCTTCAAAAATTCAATCTTAAATATAAAGTTTATCATTGGTGTCATTGTGGAATCCCAAGTGCATTTTGTGCAGTTTTCCAGCTGCTCTAAAAGTGCTTTATAACTATGCAATCAGAAAATGGAAAAAAAAAGATAGTTATAAGCTAACTGCACATTTTCCTCTTCTGTGATTCTCTGAAATATAATACCATCTCTTCTTTGAGATGATATATAGAATCTTTTGGGGGGAAGGAAGTAGATGTTGTGGATAGAACTATAGTAGCCATTATAATAAGATGAGGTTATAGCAATGTAGTGTTCTATTAAAAATGCATTTCTGACCCTGGCTTGTTTGGCTCAGTGGATAGAGTGTTGGCCTGTGGACTGAAGAGTCCTGGGTTCGATTCTAGTCAAGGGCACATGCCTGGGTTGTGGGCTCATTCCCCAGCAGGGGACGTGCAGGAGGCAGCCGATCGATGCTTCTCTCTCATCATTGATGTTTGTCTCTCTCTCCCTCTGTAAAATCAATAAAATATATATATATATAAATACAAGAAATAAAAATGCATTTCTAGCCATTTTAATATTCTTTGGTTTTCCTCTAGTATATTTGGAGATTCTGCTTTATTTTATTTTAGCTTATTATAATGTTCATATTAAGCTTATGTAGCAGGTTTTAAATCAAAGAAAAAATTATTCTTAATAAAGATGTTGTTTTTTGAATTGGCATTTTCTTCTCTTTGGAGATTATAGAGGTAAAAAGGATGCTTCCTAAACAGCCTTTGCTCGATTCACATTTTAATGTATCATGTCAGTGTCTGAGTGTGTCTCTAGATGTAATGTTTCATATTTAGTATATTTTAATATACCAAAAATATTATTATACTAAAAATAGTAATATTTTACTTATAAAATAGCACACAATATCAAATACTGTAAAGTAGTATTGTAATAACTACCCCCCTTAGTCCCTCACATGGTCTCGTGGAGTAAGTGTACACACATGAGAGCAAACACGTATGATATATGATATATACATATGCACACATACATAATCCTCTTTCCATTTAAGGTAAAGAACTGAACTTGAACCAGGATAGGTGCTAGGTTAGATTGATCTAAAAAGGAAGAAAACACAATTCCTATTTGAGGGACATCCAATCTAATGAAACTCAGACCTCATTGTTCTTATAAGTACGTTTTGTGTGTGTGTGTGTGTGTGTGTGTGTAAATAAATTAAAAATCTTTGACAAGTTAACAAAAAGAATGACTACTATGTCCTCCTGTATAAACCAGTTCTCTTTGTTCTGTTACTGGAGAGAACTAGAATTATGCAATCAGATCTATATCTTTTAATGCAGCAGATGTTTTTAACAAATATAAGCATACTTCACTTTGTGTGATAATCTCTGAAAAATAACTTGTAACCTAAAAACTTTTATAAAGCACTAGTAAAACTGATTTAATCAAATAATGCTTTTAAAAATACATTATTTTTATTGATTTCAGAGAGGAAGGGAGATGGAGAAACATCAATGATGAGAGAGAATCATCAATTGGCTGCCTCCTTATCGTCCCCTACTGGGAATTGAGGCCTGCCTTCTCTGCACATGCCTTGACCAGGAATGGGACTTGGGACTCTTCAGTCCGCAGGCCAACGCTCTATTCACTGGGCCAAACCGGCCAGGGCAAAATAATGCTTTCTTAAAGTCAAGGAATCAGTGCTAGCTGGTTTGGCTCAGTGGATAGAGCACATGGATTGAAGGGTCCCGGGTTTGATTCCAGTCAAGGGAATGTACCTCTCCCAGACCTTGGTCAGGGCGCATGCTGGAGGCAGCCAATCGGTTTGTCTCTCTCACTCTGTCTCTCTCCCTCCCTTCCACTCTCTAAAAATCAAGGGAAAATATCCTCAGGTGAGTATTAACAAAATAAATAAATAAATAAACTCAAAGAATCAGCCCATAATATATATATAGTAAGTTTTGAGTCTTTACATATACTGTTTTGTCTCGAAGTGTAACTTCATCCCATTCTCACAAGTCAGATTCGGGCCAATCTCCTGACAACTTTGTTGAATAGTTCTCTGAATGTGGGAATTAAATTTGCATGTCTGTGATTTCAGTTATGAGCACTTTTTCATAGATTTATCATACACTGAATTTTCACTTGTCTCCAACCAGTCTTCATATATATTTTTGAAAATATAGGTTGTGGTTTCTCTGTTGCTTTGTTGTTGTCAGACCTACTAGTGCTTTTGATTAATTGCATGAAGGGTGCTATAAAGACGCTATTACTCCTTTCCAAGTGTCAACACTCTCCTCTCATAAAATCTGTGTTTTTCTTATCCCTACGAAATTAAATGACCTTGCCACAGTTATGACATCCTTTAGCCATAAAGCGAGTATTACAGGAAATAAATAATATGACCATCATCTCCTAATAGGAATGGTGAAAGCTCAGGGGAAATAACCCTATTTATGTACCTGAGCCTTGTCATTCTCACTTTTCCTTCCCCATTGCTTGCACGTCAGTACAGCACACCGTTGTCCTTGTCTTCTGCCGGGACTTCTGCAGGTCTTAACTGGTCTCTCTTTAACAGCTCTTGTCCCCCCTGTAATTACTGAGACATTGAGCGAGCCCCCATACACTGTTTTAATGCAAATACTAGTATGTCCCAGTGATGGCATTAGGCTGCTAAAATTATCAAAGGCACCTAAGATAAAGTTCACTTTCTGCAGGATCATCCATTATAAATCCTTGCATGATTGACCCTTGATTATCTCATGGATTCAAATAGTGCCACTTTCTTCCTACATTCTGTTCACAATGGACTTTTAAGCATACTCTTTGCGTTTCAAGAATTCCACATGCCGTTGCCAAGAGGTTGCCTCCCCCATCCTACTCTGATGTTTATATGCCCTCCTCATCCTTCAGCGCTAAGCTCAGATTTTACTACTTCCCCCTGCCCAGGACTAGATCATTGTCCTGTGATATGCCTTTTTAGTATCCTGTAATTCTACTTTCTACCACTACTCAGAAATAACTAATAGCATATGTAGTAGTTTAGTATCAGTCTCCTTAATGAGAATACAAGGGCAATTGCTGTCTTGATCACAACTGTACCCCCAATGCCCAGTTAGCTGCTCAATCACCATTTGATAGATGAATGAAAGTATGTTTAAAGAATAACTCATCTAGATCCAATTCACCCTTTTTTTCTATGACATTTCATACCCTGAACCTATTATAGATAACTTAGATCAGTGGCTCTCAATCTTGGCTGCACATTAGAATCACCTGGGAATCTTTTTAAAATCCTGATTTCTGGGCCTCATCCTCCGGAAATTCTGTTTCTTTGTTACTAATTTGTGGCCCCACCTCATAACAAAGAAACAGAATTTCCGGAGAATGAGGCCCAGAAATCAGGATTTTAAAAAGATTCCGAGGTTTTTATGGGGGGCAGGGTTGAGAACCCCCTGACTTAGATGGAGGCTAGATGTTTTCACCTATTCATCAAAACAATGATAATTCATCTGTCATGGTTTACTATTGGTTTTAGGTCTGGGATTCAAAGTTAAATAAAACAAATGTACTAGGA
>NW_005871166.1:3107153-3126888 GCF_000147115.1 Myotis lucifugus
CCAGATGGCCACCTCCAGATTAGCTCCTTCTATCAGAACATGTCAGGGGCCAGATGGATGTTGTCTTCAGCCCTTGGAAGTGCTGCTCTTCTCTATCCAGACAGACCTGCTAGTGTTGGCCATTTCCTGAAAGATCTTCCTGAAAAAGGCCTAAGCTGAGGACTTCTGAGATGGTATGTGGAGTTTGGTTTAGGAAATAAAATACATTAAAATATAGATTTTAGTAGGTTTTATAAATCAAAAATATATAAAAATAATTTCAATTATTCTTCCATTTTTAACTGAAATAAAATAACTGTTTTCTTTTTTAGATGTACTGATTTTCTCATGAATGATGAGATGAGGGAGATAGATTCATGATGTTGTTTAAAAAGCCTCGCTGAAGAATAATACATTAGAATGTGTATTGACTTTGTCATAATATATGAAAAGAATAGATATGATTTTTACTAAATATATATTTTTAAATGTTGGTGTTTGATATGTTAGAGAAACCTTGGAATGGTTTCTTGGGAATTTGCAAAATTACTCTATTATGCATTTTATTACCTTATAAAAATTTTGTGACATTTTTCTTATGTTTCCTGCCTGTCAGTAGTAGTCATTTGTGAAATAGAATTTTAAAACGAATTAAATTTTAAAATATATGACTAATATAAACAATTAAAACTAATATAATTTTCAAAACTTTCATGGAATCCATGAGGGAAAAAGAAATATGTGCACATACTCATTCAGGCTCCACTATTTTCTACAGTCACCTGAGATGTATTTCAAGTGTTCTGTCTAAATATTAAGTAACATTTTATTTTTTATTAAAATAGTAGTGGAATTTGTCTTTATTAATTGCTTTCATGGAAGGAACGCTGGAACAGCATCATACTCTCCTGAAGGGTCTCAGACCTCCATTTTGGAAATGTGGTATTAGAGAATGTAGATACCAGCTAGTTCTACCTTTGGGGTGTTTGTATTCATGTTCAGGGGAGAGATTGGCAGAGCCTCATTCTATGGCAGAGCAGGTTCCTGCCTTGATCTCCTTCCCTTTTAAAGACATCTTTAATGCTGTCTTCCTTGTCTTAAAATATGCATTCCGTTTCTAGAGACGAATCACTTCCTTACACTTTGCAGCATATATTCCTTGATATCACCCAAATATGTCCCTCATCCTCACAAGTTCTCAGTGATCACAGGTAACTAAAAATTGAAAAGTAACTACACTTCCGTGTTGGGTACCCCTTTTCTAAGGGATCAGCATCTAATCGCTTCTCCACCTTTTGGGTAAGATCATCTGTCCAGTGGATCAGTATTATGTAGATGGTCTGTGTATGGAAACCACTTCTGAATGGGAGGAGGGCCGGAAGTAAAGGGAATCACCCTGATTTGTGAAGGGCATTACAAATCCAAGCCTTTATAGTATAACAAGTATTATCTGACAATCCAGGAAAGTGCACAGCCCCCATATATTTATTGAAGAAGCCTCAATGGTACTGTCAGAACAGTAGTGTGAGGGGTAAAGTTTATTGCCTGTTCCTATGAAATTGTTCTTGTTTTCAAAATATTTGTTCAGCGAGGACATGTTTAGATACCCTGTTGTCCATTGGGTAAAATGACTGAGTTCAGGCTAAGTCATTGTGGCTTAATTGTCTGTTGTTTTTCTTCTCAGTTTTAGTATTCACGAAACCTTCACGTTAATCAATTTTCCCCTGTCAGGCAGAACATACTTAAAGTTTGACTTGTAATATAAACATGATCATTTTTTACTTTTTGAGAAATGTTGTTAGGTACTACCCTAGTTTAATCAAAAATCTATTCTTATTGGTATTGTCTTTGACTATCCTCTTGTGACAATGAAAATTTAATACCCTCTTTTCTGTTTTAGCCCCTTGCCTTACAAACATTTATCAAAGAGTAGAATAGATTTTGGATGACTGTGGAGTTTTGGGAGTAACATCTTAGAACAGTGAAATTAATGAGAGTAAAACAAAGAGAATCACTCCTTTTGAAGGACAGGGTGATAATGAACCTGTAAACATTTCTGAAACTCATCTGGCTTATGTTGATTGGTCTGGTATTTAGATTATATATAAACACAGAGTCTTGAATGACAAAGGATATTTTTTTTAGTTGGCTAATGAAGAGTATGAATTTTATATAATAAATCACTGTATGCACTTGGACTCTCAAAAACAATATCCCTAAAATAATGTAAAAGGTAATCGTCTAGAACAATGCTGTCAAATAGAAATATAACGAGAGCTACACATGTAATTTTAAATCTCTAGTAGACACATTAAGAAGAGGTAAAAAGAAACATGTGAAATTCATCTCAATATATTTTTGATACAGTGCATCTAAAATATTAGCTTTTGACATAGATTGTAAAAATATTAGTGAGATATTTTGTTACTTTTTCATAGTAAGTTATCAAAATCTGGTGTGTATTTTTGAAAGGAAAAAAATCTCTGTTTCTCCTCTATTTTCAATACTTCTGACACCATGTATGTGTGGATTTTTGCTACAAATTTTACTGAATTCTGACACTATCTACCTAGAAATTGTGTCAGATTCCACAGGGTAGGGGCTCAGTCCTAATGGACTGTCCTCACTTCCGATGCCAATTGCAAGTTCAGATTGTCACCTGTACTCTGACCAACCTGCCATCAATTAGTGGTTCCCACAATCCCCTCTGAGGATCAGTACTTTGCTGCAAAGGATCCCATCACTCATGGAAACATTTATTTACATTTACTGACTTATTATAAAAGGATACAACCCAGGAAGAGCCAGCAGGATGTGATGCATAGGGCAGGTATGTGGGAAGGGGTATGAAGCTTCTATGTTCTCTCTAGACACCTCACCCACCCAGCATCTACACATGTTCACCCACCATAGGGGGGCTCACCAAATCTCATTGTTCGGGAGGTTTTATGGGGTTTCATCTATTCAACTCTACCCCTTCCACTTCCTAGAGGTCCAGAGTTGGTGCAAAAAATTCCAGCTCTCTGATCACTTCCAGAGGTTGTCTAGAGTCCCCACCCTGAGACCCCTCATTAGCATAAACTCAGTTGTGCTCAAAGGGGGTTCTTTATGAATAGACACTTCTATTGTTCAGGCAATTCCAAAGGTTTTATGAACTCTGTGCCAGGTACTAGGGACAAAGAACAAGAATATTTTTTTTATTATGCCACAATTTTACATTTACAGCATATCTCAGTCACAATCAGCCACAATTCATGTTGTTAATAGCACATACTAGTATCTCTATGTCTGTTGTGTTGGACAGGACAGGGATAGAAGAGCACTGGATATTCTAGCTGTGAGGTTAGGCAACCCACTTCTCTTTTCATTGCTTCAGTTTCTTCATTTGTGAGACAAATGGGTTAGATAAATGGTTTATGCTATCATCCTATATAATAAAAGCATTGTATGCAAATATTCCCCTCCATCAGGAGTTCTTCTGGGATTTCAACCAGGGAGCAGGGCCGGCTGGGGGAAGGGAGGGAGGCCCTGCCAGTGGTGGCGGTGGTGGCGGCAGGCAACTGGGGGGAGGGAGGGAGTAACTGGCCAGCAGCCGCTAGGGACCCTACCAGTGCTCGAATTTCATGTGCTGAGCCTCTAGTTTTCAATATGAAGTTATGCTTCTCTTGAAAGTTATGTTATATAACTAGAGAAAAGGCCATCCTATATAATAAAAGCCTAATATGCTAAGTGTCTGGTCATCCAGTCGGCCATTCAACCAATCAAAGTGTAATATGCTAATGATATGCTAAGGCCACTCAACCACTCGCTATGATGTGCACTGACCACCAGGGGGCAGACGCTCAGACCGGTAGTTAAGCTTGCTGCTGGCATCTGGCTGATCGGGACTGAACGAGATGGTCTGGACACACCCTGGAGCCCTCCCGCAGTCCCTCCCCAGCTAGCCAACCTCCCGCGTCCCTTCCCAGCCCAATCATGCACCAGGGTCCCTCGGCCTGGCTTGCGCCCTCTCGCAATCTTTACTTCTTTAGCCTTTTTGTTTTTTACGGACACTGTTTAATGACAGGTGCTTTGATGGTTGCTTTGCCAGTTAGCTCAGGTAATTAAATAGTCAGGGTTCGAGTAATACACATTGCTCAGAAATTAGATTGTAAATGGGTGATCTAGCAGGGCAGACTGTCTTTTTCTGACTACAAAAATATATTTTAAAATAAAATATATAATTTTGTCCTTAATGAATTCTGTTGAACCAAATAATCTGAAAATTCAATAAATCAAGTTGACCAAAATTGGATGAACCTTGCAAAAAGCTGCTTATTAAAAACATCATTAAAGTTATTTTCTTTGGGAAAGAAAAACACTGTCGTCTATGAAAATCCTTAGCAATGAAGTTAGATTTCTATTGTTTTCTGCATTTCTAATTAACATAAGACTGTTCTTTTTAAATTTCAAGAGACCTTTGTAATCACCTAATGAGAATTGCACATGTGACCTTTTATTTGTGCCTGTTGCTGGGATCCCCCACTACATTTTCTATTTGAAAGCCTCTTGAAGGTGGGTTTTTAATATCCGCAATATTGTTAGATGTCACCTTTTAAGTTGTGGAAATGTAACACATTAAGTGGATTTAACTAAATACGTTTATTTTATGTAAGATTTTGTGTGGAAATTGATAGGATAAATTATAAAATAGTGCAGTTAAATGAAGTTTGTGTATGTAAAACTGTTTTGTAATACTAATACTTATTCTTACGTATAATACTTATAATACTAATAATAATTCTTATTATTATTGACTAGAGGCCCGGTGCACAAATTTGTGTACAGGTGGGGTCCAGTAGACCTGCCCCAATTGGGGCTGATTGGGCCAGGCTAGCTGGGGGGAGGGGTTGCTGGAGGTTGGCCAGCCAGCCCTGCCCCTAATCAGGGTGGGGGGGTTGATCGGGGGCGGGGCTGGCCTGGGGGAGGAGCCGTGGGTGGTTGGCCAGCTAGCCCTGTCCCTGATTGGGAGGGGGGGGCTGATAAGGGGCAGGGATGGCTGGGGGTCGGGGCCACAGGAGGTTGGCTGGCTGGCCCTGCCCCTGATCGGGGTGGGGAGGGCTGATCAGGGACAGGGCCAGCTGAGGAGAGGGGCCACAGTTGGTTGGCCAACTGGCCCTGCCCTCTGGTCGAACTCCCAGTTGAGGGGACAATTTGCATATTAGCCTTTTATTATATGGGATAGGAATAATAATGATAAAACATATTAGTATAGAATGTCAGATATATTTATCTCGTTGGTTTCTGAGTCAGGTAGAAATAGGGCTTTTGAATTATCTTAGTTCTGGGGTTAAACTGTCATGATGACTCATAAATTATGATATTTTACTTTTACTGCAAATTACATGAGTTACTTGCTTAGGGAATAATTTTTGTATGTTTTGGTTTTCATTGTTGGCAGAAAAGCAAACATATACATAAATATATATACTTATATCTTGAAAAGTGACTTATTACTATAAGATTTTGATATTGTTAAATGCATTGAGACATTATATGATTTTTTTTCTTAAAAATCCTTTCTGTACAACAGATTACTATATATCCACCATGATAAAAATTAACAAATTTGTTTATAAATACATGAATGATGTTGATCTTTAAAAATATAAAGAATTCTAACATAGACTTTTCTCTCTCTCTCTCTAACTCTCGCTACCTTTATTAAATATTCCTGTCATGGAGCCCAGAGAAAACATACAGATGACCCTTGGACAAGAACAATTAATGAAAATGCTCTATTGGCATTCTTTGCTAAGAAAAGTCTAGGGTCACAAGAAAATACACTTTAATAAGGTCTTCAAAGTAAAGACTTTTTTTTTAACTTTTGAAGGCTGTACCCCAATCATATAAAACACAGAAAAAGGCATCACATCCATATTGATTATGTTAAATATGCCTGAGTTTAGTTAGTTGAATCTGATGAGTTAAATAATATTGAGTTTCAAAGTGAACTACTAACCAGTCTTGATTTTGCATTTGTCTGTCCCTATTTTAGAGCCAATATCAGTTTCTGTCTACAACCGTTTCATAAGTGGTCCAAGATACACTATGGCTAGAATAGTAGTGGATAAAATGGCCTTGATTTTAGGTCTTATTACCTGATTGTGCTATGCCTGGGAAACAGCAATGGTAGGAACACAGGTTTTGTAGATCAACAGGATCTGGTATGTGCCCTGGCTGCACCTCTTACAGTTATGATGTTTTGGATAGCTTGCTCAGTCTAAGCCCCAGTTCCTCATTTTTATAATGGACATATTATTAGTGCCTACTTTACAGGAATATTGTTTTAAATAATATAATTTAGACACAGATTCTATCAAAGTGCTTGGCACATAATAACCACTCAAAACAGGTTCATTATTAGCATTTTGTAATGATTATTGTGACTATTTTGTAGTTATCAAGGTTTGTGCACCACGTAAATAACTAGGTTACCTATTTGGGGCCATATATAATTATGTACTTTCTGCAGTTCTCTAAACAAAGGATGGGAGACTGAGAACCAAACTACTTATTAGTCAAGAAAACACTGATTGTATTCTTTAATGAGGGAAAATAGAACCCAAAACAAACATATTATGTGTGTTTTGTTCACTTGTCTTGTCTGCAGGGTCTTTTAGAGGTTTGGAAACCTACAGAAATTTTGGGTTGAATCTAATTACTTACACCCAGGGCAAGGTAAATGGATCAAATGTGAAATTTAGAGTCAAAATTATTTAGTTGTTTCTGATACCCTCCTGTGATTTGGTTGGATTCCCCTGTGGCCAAGTGGATTTTATCTGTAAATCTTCAGGTGATTGAGAGCAGGCACCCTTCACTGCCCACATTGCTGAGGGCCTTCCTTTCTCAGAGGGCCCAGATTTGCAGCTCTAGCTTAGGACTTTACGGGGCTCCTTGTAGCACAGCATGTCAAACTCCCAGCCCGCAGGCCGCATGCCTCGTTTACCGGTATTTAACTCATAAACTGTTTCACTCTCATCTCGCCCCTAAGTTTAAATTGAACAGATTCTGTTTTTCTACCCTATGGATGCTTAGCAAAAACAGCCATTTTGGATATATTACTATTTGCATGGGATTCTTCTTTTTCCTACCACACTACTTACAGTATTTTGTTTTGAAAATAATGTCTAAATCTAAATAGTGAAGTCTGTGTTTCTATGGGGTCCATTGTCATAACTGAGAAATATAAAGAAAATAACTATGTCAGCTGTCAAAACAGAGCAGTCATTTGTAACTTGTGCTTTTCCCTTACAATAATTCTTTCATAATTCCCTAAGAGGTGCCAGATTTGTAATTGCAGCCTTTAATTCTCAAGAAAATCTTAAATTTTAACCCGTGTCCTGGCTTTCAATGGGAAGATCAGACAAATAGGAAAGATGAAAATCTTATTTAATTTTTATAATCGCCTTAAGTTTAATAAAACCATCGTTTTACTTTTTTTTTCCTGAGAGAAAAAAAAATATATCTGTGACATATATGTAGAAATTACAATCAACTGACAGTTTTTGTAGAAGATAATTTTAAGATCATAATTCCTGGGAAAAATACATTAAATAGGCAGTAAATTGACTACTTGTTTATATAGTTATACTATAATTGAAAATGTTGATGTTATTCCTACTTAGTGAATTTCTAATCCAGTCACACATCAAGGACAAATAACTAACAGATTTACTAAAATTCTGACTTATATTAGATTGCAGGTCAGATTATTGCTTTATTGCTTTCTGCCTCTGAAATTTCTGGGTTGTCATTTTCAGTTGATTGAATAAATCATAGCCAAAAATTGTTTTCCTTTATTATGAGCAAATTTATTAAGATATATGTGCTATATGCTGCTTTCTTAACTCTCAGCTTATGGGATAATATTGTAATTGTAATTCTTTCAATTTGCAACAATTTCAAACTTGATCTGTGCGCCAAACTGTCAGGCATGTAAGATAAATAAATAAGAAAAAGTCTCTTAAGAAACAGATGGCAGAGATGGACATGGACACAGACTGAGCACCCTATGACAGCTACTCCAGGAGTCTGGAAAGGAGGCCCTGTGTGGCTGGGTGTGAAGGACTGGGAGGAAGGAGTATTTCAGAGAGGAGGAATGTTAGAGCCGATACGGGAACAAAATTCCTCTCTGCACCAGGAATATGCCTGGCACACTAAAGGCCCTCAAATATATACATAATATATATATAAAGTAAATATGAAAGACTCCCCCTTACTTACACATTTTTAAATTAACTTTCTATATAATTAAGTTATAATAATACATTATTGGAGAATGAAAATGAACAATCATGGGTTTTGTTACTGATTCAGTATGAAAAGTGAATTAGAATATGTGTCTTTCAATATTTATTCAACAAATACATATTGAGCACCTACTATATGCCAGAAACTGATCTGGACATGGGATGCAACAATAAACAAAACAGAAAATACTGTGTTCTCATAGAGCTTACATGATTGGCATTCATGGAACTAGATTGCAAATGAAATACAATGTAAAATAAACCCATACAAACAAAACAGAAAGCATTCATTCACAAACTCATCATCAAATATTTACTGAATTTTAATTATGTATCAGGCATTATGCCTATGGCCTAGAAAACTAGAAAAGGAATAAAGGCTAGAGAGAATGAGAGTATGTAGACTTTGGGGTTTATTTGTTTAATGTAATTTCTAAAAATAACCCATTATATTAAAATTGATCTTTGTAACCATTGTTTCCTTCATCTGCCGGTTAGTTTTCATCATTATTTATGGGCAGATCTGCACGCCGTTTGGAGGAGTGTTAAAAAGAATAACACTGTTACTTCTTTACAGCTCGTGGAATTACTGTGAAACCCTTGAAAGGCTATGATCATTTACTTGCAAAACTATATATTATTGTTCAACCCAAACTACTGTGCTGTGTCCAAAGAGAGATATTTAGTATAACAAGTAAAAATAGTGTGAGAGTATAGTATAAACATAATGAGTTTGATGCTGTCTTATGCCTGAAGTAAAAGTCCTATTGATTTTAATTGCTTCATGAAAACTTTGTATTTTTAGTCTGCCTCAGAAATGAAGGGGATGCAATTTTGGGGGACATGTCAGTATACCTCCAACAATATAGGTGTTGATAGTCTAAGCCAGTGGTTCTCAACTTTGGCTGCACATTAGAATCACCTGGGAATCTTTTTAAAATCCTGACTTCTGGGCCTCATCCTCCGGAAATTTTGTTTCGTATTAAAGACCTTGGGGAAAAGGACCTTGGTGGAGAATAATATGTTTCTTTTTTTTAAAATGATTTTTTAAAAAATATTTTTATTGATTTCAGAGAGGAAGAAAGAAGGAGAGAGAGATAGAAACATCAATGATGAGAGAGAACCATTGATTGGCTACCTCCTGCATGCCCCACACTGGGGATCGAGCCCACAACCTGGGCATGTGCCCTGGGAATCGAACCTGGGACCCTTCAGTCCGCAGGCCGACGCTTTATCCACCGAGCCAAACCGGCTAGAGGGCATAATATGTTTCTTAAAGCAGTTCAATCATATCTTAAATATTTAGGGCTATATCTCCTAAAATTTTGTAAGTAATTGAGGAGAAATACAGTATATATTCTACTCAAGTCATCATTCTCAAACAGTTAACTACTACTGTGTTCCTTACAGGAGTTCTTCACAGCTGCTCAATATCAGGAATATCAGCAGATCCGTTCTCTCACCTACAGGAGTTCAGAGACAAAATTGTCCTGTTTTTGACTACTTTTGCCTTACATGTTCTTTTGTTGTTCTTCTATTCGTGTAATTAGACTTCAGGGAGGTGAAAAGAAATGGCTCTAGCATCTTTTCCCACCTTTTTCACTGTGCTCTCATCCTCCAGAAGAACAAATAAGTACTTGGCTATAGTGAGACAAAAATTGTAGCTGGAACTACTTATAGAAATACATAGCGCAAAGGCTAAGAGCTCAAGTCATGGAGGTAGAACTGGATCTGAATCTTGGCTCATTCATTTAATAGGTGAGTTAATTGGGCAAGTTAACCCCTGAGTCTCATTTTTTTTGATAAGCCTTTATTCAACAGAACTTATACCGTATTTATCTCATAAGCTTATGTGGGAGCGCATGTATATGAAGTACTTGGAATATAATAAGTGCTAGATTAATGTTAGCTATAATTATTAGTGTCATAGTAATATTTAGCTTCACAGAGATTCCAAGAGTAAAATCTTATCCTTTAGCTCTTCCTTGATGTCACCCTTTTTCATGCCAAAACAGAGTTTCTGCTTTCTTTCTCCCTCTCTCCTTTTCTTTCTTCCTAAAAATTTAGATGTTGTACCTCTTTGGTCTATTATTTCTTCTTTAAAAAATGTTAGTGGAGGGTGATATCCATTTTGCATGATTATTGTGAGGAACAAATGAACTTATAGGTTTGATGCATAGTAAGCAATCAGTTAATTGTAGTCACTGTTATTTTTATCATTATTTCTGTGGTTTTCAAGAGAGCAAACATCTGAATATTCCCAATAGTTAAATTTTTGCCTTTCCTACCTTTCAAATAGCACATTTAGTTGCTTCCTGTTGAGGTATTTAATAAGATAGTGACTTTCTACAATTGAGAGACTGTAGTATGAGATGAATTTTTCAAAAATGAGTGAACCAAGCTGCCAAACATTAATTTTGAATCCTGCAGGTATTATAATGATAAAGTAGATTAATTTAGAACCAATTTCCACATTCAGTTGCAATGTCATCCCAATACATTCTGTATGGAAAAGACAGTGCTTCTGACCCAAATTGCTGGTTGAACAGTAAAAAAACAAAACAACTTACAACAATTAAACCTATGTATTTGACCTTTCCCTCAAGTTCTTTTATGAGATATTACATTCACTTATCCCTTTATTTTTATTTAAATATATATATATATATATATATATATATATATATATATATATATATATATATAATTTCAGAGAGGAAGGGAGAGGGAGAGATAGCAACATTAATGATAAGAGAGAATCATCGATCAGCTTTCTCCTCAATGCCCACCACTGGGGATCAAGATGGCAACCCAGGCATGTGTCCTGACAGGGAATTGAACCGTGATGTCCTGGTTCATAGGTGCACATCAACCATGGAGACACACTGGCTGGGCTGTTCATTTCTTTAACAGCATGCATTAAATGCCTCTTATGTGGCAGGCACTGTGGGATTCTAGACATTTGGTAGTTGTCAAGGAGCCTAAAATTTAATAGGAGACTCAGACTTTAATCAAATAATCACATAAATAAATACTGAATTTTGATTTGGGCAGGTGTGACAGGAGAGGAATGCTTGGTCTGAAGGACTTTCTGTGTAGCTCGGGTTCAGATGCCGGGTCAGTTCATTAAGATGTCACAGGTCTTTATTTAGTGCAAATTCTCACTCTTCTAAGTGCTCATTTTGAGGAGACAGTGAAGGGATGACCTATCTTACTGAGTTGACTGTCTTTTATACAGTTTCTAACCTTAAAAATGGAAAATTGCGCAGGTAGGAGATTAGAATAGTGTAAAATGAAATCTGCTCATTAATATAGGGTTTCTCTTCACTCCGCTCAAAATAATCACTTAGGACAGGCAAATGTCTTTCTCATAACACACCAAAGTATTACTGTTTTTCTTTGATTAACAAATGGCCACAGCACTTCATTATCTAATTTTTCCCTAATGAAAACAGATAGGAATTAGAATGCTATTCACTTCTGCATTTTTCTTTTAAAATTTCAACCATTCTTTACCTGGATAAACCTTTTTTTTTTCCTGAAAGGTGCTTTTAACATGAATGAATCATCTATTTTTTTTTCTGCAAGAAATATGGTTGTAAAAGCAAGAGTTCATAGTTACATAATTATTATACAGTTATATTATGGTAGAAAGTTCAATTCAAATTTCTGAATTTTCTTTCCTACTTGAATTCTACCAAACATTAAGGAAGGCATTCCTAGAGAAAAGATGGTGCCCCAGGTAGTTGATGATGTTCCTAGAAATTAAAATGAAGCCCTCAAGTACCAGGTAAAGGGCTGGTCATAACACTTGCTGTGGGACTTAAGATTTAGTTCATGTAACTAAGAAATCTCCTGGAGCCAGGAGGCTGCAGGTGTCTGAAGGCAGATGCTTGCTGATCGCAGTCCTGGAACGTGACGGAAATGGCGCTCACAGGTGGCTTTCACCAGGGTATCATTTGTACCTGGGCGCTTATGTCAACTCTGGTACAACCCCTTTGAAACGAATTCAAAGCACAATCTCTGGTTTGGAAAAATACAAAGGCATTTTTACTTTGCAATATAAACTTTTGAGTCCATAAAGCTGAGTTTTCATCAGTTTAAAGCTGCATGACTTTGGGCAGGTTACTTAACCTGTCAGAGTTTCTTAGGTGTTCTTATGTAAATCGTGACAACGCATACATATCCCACAAAATTCCCGAGGGCAGAAAATATTGCCAACAGTGTTTGTCAGGTGTTTACTACAAGGCCTGGTACATAGAAAGAACTTAAACTCTGTCTGTCCTTATTTTTAAAAATGTAAGCACATAACATCTGTTGCTCATAGCAATGTTGACTTAATTTGCCCAGTCAACACTTGATCTTTTTTCTTCATCATCTGTGATTTTGAATTAACATTTTTTAAAAACATATACTTTTATTGATTTCAGAGAGGAAGGGAGAGGGAGAGAGAGATAGAAACATCAACGATGAGAGAGAATCATTGATCGGCTGCTTCCTGCATGCCCCTACTGGGGGTCAAGCCCACAACCTGAGCATGTGCCCTTGACCAGAATCGAACCTGGAACCCATTAGCCCACAGGCCAACACTCTATCCACTGAGCCAAATCAGCTAGGGCAAATTAACTTTTTAAAAATATATATTTAATAGGTTTCAGGGAACCTTTAATAATGGGCCCTATATGTCCTTATATTTGGAGACGTGCGCTTTGCTTGTCTGCCAGTGCTTACATGTTCTGGATAAGACTTGTAAGCAAAGAAGCTCTTTTGGTATAAAATACAACTAAGGATTTCTATCTAACCAAGCCTATGTATCATCATTCTTTTGGAAATATTTTCCATAGGCTTCTCTCCTTCAAAATAGAACACGTGACTTTGTGCTAACTTTGTGAATTAGAATATAATGATAGAGAATCTGTCAATTTCTCTCTAACTGCTATCTCTTTTCCAGTTCTTTATTCTCTGCTTTCTAAATATTGTTAGGGGGGAAACTAAAGGATGTCTTAAGTTTGATCTCTCTGTCCCATGCAAACTCAGTCCTCTCATACTTGGATCCTATGTACTGACTGAAATTATGTATGTTTTGCATACTCATATTATAATATCTGCAATTAACTATACTTTATAGGAATCACTAAAATAACTATGTAATAGAAAAGCTGTATTCCTGTTTGCGTATATTTTCCTCTTTGATGTATGGGTTCTTATTGCTTCTCTTTTGTTTATGTCTATTAGGTGACTGATTCATGAGAGGAGAAGCTAAAGATACTCCTTTTACCTTTCATCGTTCGTCCTTGGCTCCATTTTCAACATACTAAAGAGTAGGAAGTAGGGATAAAAGGCAAGTAAAATATCCCTGTGATGCTTGTCTTCCAGCTCAGGCACAGAACATAACTGTTGCAGCATTTTTATCTTGCAAAACAAATGTTCTTGTGTCTGTACCCAAATTAGGAGAAAGATAGAATAATGCAATGGTTTAGTGGCTGCACTACAAAGTCACTTCTGGATTCAAACTCTGGCTCTATACTATTGCAGCTGGTTAACAAGGTCGTCTGTAAAATGGGGATTTTAGTGTATTGTTTCCTATTTCACAGGTGTGATGTAATGATTCAATGTGATAGTAGTTGTAAAGTACCTAGTGCATATTCTTATGCCCTGTAATAATAATTTATAAAGCTTATCCTAGGACCAGAGATTTGAACATCTTTACAGATATCACAGGGAATCCAATGTAGGCGGTCAATGGAGCATTCTTCAACATAATGTGACAAATTGCTCTCTGTCAATATGGATCACAGAACCCATATGTCTGTTTTGATTTATTTGCCTTGATAATTTTCAAAGTTGAAGACTGCTATAAATTTAATAAAAGGTTAATTGCAATTTTGACTTGACAAGCAATCTAATTGGCACATATTGTGTACATTTATGCAAATGTACAGGAATTAATCAAATTTTGAGAGCCATGCTTAGGATGTTGAGAAAAATGCTTTGTTCTTATTCAATGAATAATGTTTTTCTTCTTTTTAAAAAATTTATCTTTATTGTTGAAAGTATTATAGATGTCCCCCCTTTGTTCCCCTATTGACACCCTCCACCCTCCACCCACCCCTCCCAGGCCTTCACCACGCTATTTATTGCCTGTGTCCGTGGGCTATGCATATATCCATATAAGTTCCCTGGTTAATTTCTCCCTCCCCCACCTAGGCCTTTCCTCTGAAATCCCTCAGTTGTTCAATGCTTCTATGTCTCTGGATCTATTTTGTTCATCAGTTTATTTTGTTCATTAGATTCCACATGAGTGAGATCATGTGATACTTGTGTTTCTCTGAATGGCTTATTTTGCTTAGCATAATGCTCTCCAGGTCCATCCATGCTGTTCCCAATTGTAAGAGTTTCTTCCTTTTATACTAGCATATAGTATTTCATTGTGTAAATGTACCACAGCATTTTCATCCACTCATCTGCTGATGGGCACTTGGGCTGTTTCCAGATCTGGGCTATTACAAATTGTGCCGCGATGAACACAGGGGTGCATATATCCTTTCTGCTTGGTGTTTTGGGTTTCTTAGGATATATTCCTAGAAGTGAGATCACTGGGTCAAATGAAACTCCACTTTTAATATTTTGAGGTAACTCCATACTGTTTTCCACAATTTTGAAGCTGACTAATATCAATGACTGTTATGTAGTCAAAGTTTATCAAAGTCAATGGGTAGAGAAAATTCTGAAGAATAAACTTGTACTTCTGGGCTTTTTCAGGCTTGATTAAGACATTTCATTTTCTAATTTACAAACATTAAATATAAGATTGTTATTATAAATATGATTAGTCATGCTACTCCAGATGCTAATCTTCATTTCCTAAACAAGTTCTTAAAGTGAGTAATCGGTCCTTCAGATTTTCATTTGGTGGTTTTAATTTCAATCTCTTCACCTCTAATTAAATGAAAATAACTGTCTATAGAATATTTATTCTATTTCACCTGCCTCCTGGTTTTTCCCTCCATTTTTCTCTCTAACTGTTATTCCTTTTCCAATCTTGATCCCCCCTCCCCCCGCAATTCATAAATATTGTTAGGGTGGAAACTAAAGGATCCCTCAAATTTGATCCCTCTGTCTCATGCAACCTCAGTCCTTTCCTATTCCGATTCTAATAAAAGTAATGAGATGATCAGATTCTAGATGTTTTTCCAATATGATGTTTGCCTTAATTCTTAGTTCTTATTCCATGAGATGTGATAGCTGCTGCTTTTCTTCAGTTACAAAATTGTCTCTCCAGGCTCCTAGGTTAGCACTGGGTTTTAGAAAGTCAGTGTCTATGATGGGTTGATATGTTTCCCCACCATTTTTGTTTTTGATGGCATATCAGCACATGATTTTCCATTTCCTCTTATAAGCCCTGATCATGAAGGACCATGAATTTTATTCATGATTTTTTCTCTTGACTTATATCTTCTTTTCATTTTTTTTTACTTCAGTATATTTTTTTTTGGTAAGGGGTAACTAAAATTATAATATCCTTTAATTTTGATTTGTTTTTTGGTTAAGTTCAATTAAAATATACTTATTTAAAAATTTAATTTAAAATACATCAAATATTTGATAAATGATAATATTATTTCCACAAATATCTTCCTTGGTCTCTTATAGTATATTTTAGGTTGTATCAGATCTCATTTTTTTTATGTTGTACTGACCCAGAAAGCTATAAAGTCAGGGCATAGTTTGATCAGGTAGTGCCTTCCTCCCAAGGCAGAGAATTAAAAAAAAAAAAAGAATTCTCTTGGTCATAGATTTGAAGTAGGGTATATTTGTTTCTTTCCCTTAGTTTGCAGCTTTATGATTTATATATATATATATCATATAGTATGATATAAATTGATATAATCATACAGAATCGGTTTATTATATCAAACTCTAATACCACCTCTTCCCCCCTTTTATAATTTAACCAAATAGTATCAGAACATATGTATATTCTCCACACTTGATACTTCTAAAAAAGAATTAGGTAAAACTATTTGAAGCACTTTTCTTGGTCTGTTTGCCATGATTTTATGTTTCAAAGTAGAGCATGGGGATACATTTGTTGAATATATGCTAACAATAGACTTTGACAGCATGAGTCCGTAGCCAAAACAGGATGAGAGCGTCAGTGTAGTCTACAATAGTAGTTAAGAACATAGGCTATGTTATCTCATATTTCCTTCCTTCCCTCTCTTTGTTATTTTATTATATTTTATTTTTTTGCAAACCACTATAAGTTTATTCTTTTTTAAAAATTTAAGTTCTTTATTATTTAAAGTATTACATGAGTCTCCATTCTCTCCCATTGACCTCTCCCCGGCCGCTTCCACACCCCAGCACATGCCCTCACCTTCCTACTGTCTGTGTCCATTGGTTATGCTCATATGCATGCATACAAGTCCTTTTGTTGATCTCTTACCCTCTCACTCCCTGCCTTCCCTCATAGGTTGGACAATCTGTTCGATGCTTCTATGTCTCTGGTTCTATTTTTGTTCATCAGTTTATGTTGTACATTATATTCCACAAATGAATAAGATCATGTGGTATTTATCTTTCTCTGACTCAGCATAATGCTCTCCAGTTCCATCCATGCTGTTGCAAATGGTAAGAATTCCTTCTTTTTTACAGCAGCGTAGTATTCCACAGTGTAGATGTACCACAGTTTTCTAATCCACTCATCTTCTGATGGGCACTATTTTAAGTGGAAGGATGGTCAACATGAGGTTGTAGCCTTGGAAGAAATAAGGGTGATAAAGGGAGCCGTGAGTTAGAGGAGGGTACTGGCAACAAGAAAGATACTTCAGTGCCAGTCACGAAGAGAACCCCTTATGTTGACCATCCTTCCACTTAAAATACCTGGAGTTTAAACTTACTTCTTTGCTAATTCTTCTTAGTAGTCATTTTGCCAATATGTCTGATATTTAATGATAATGGAAATAAAAGTGTGACTAGGAATTTTTTTCATGCATTTAGGCTTTTGAAGAGGAAGAATTCAAAATAAAACAATGGGTATTGGGGGGAATTTGATCTTAAGAAATTTCTCAATAGTTCCTTAATAATTCCTTAATTTCAAAACTAGAGGCCCGGTGCACAAATTCGTGCACGGGTGGTGTCCCTAGGCCTGGTCGGTGATTGGGATGGATCAGAGCCGATCAGGGCAGGCCAGCCAGGGGAGGCACCACAGGAGGTTGGCCGGCCCTGGGAGGTTGGCTGTGGGTGTGCACTGACCACCAGGGGGCAGCTCCTGCATTGAGTGTCTGCCACCCGGTGGTCAGAGCACATCATAGCTAATGGCTGGTTATCTGGTCGGAACAGTCGCTTAGGCTTTTATATATATAGATGCACTCCTCCCACCAGTATTTCCATCAGTGTCTTAGATACATTTTGACAAATCCAAAGTTTCTTTCTGAAAGACTTAAAAGGGAGTGTTTATAAAATTGAATATTCTGGCAGTTAAATCTGATGTATAATTTATTATTGTGTCTTAGAAGACAATTACAGTTGTTTGGCAAATCATTTTGAGAAATGTAGTTTGGGATTTTTTTTTTTTTACAGACTGTTGACTTTATTTTGCTTTTTATGAATACTTTTAAAATTGAATATAATGAGTGAATAGCCTGAATTCTGCAATTGCCTTCTTAGAATTAAGCAATTCTAAGTCACAATTATGAATACTGTTTTAAATTAAAAACACATTTTCCAAAAATAAAGATACATTTGAGGTATCCTGAACTAACAAGCTTTTCAAATCATGAATTTTTATGGGTATCACAATGTAGTTTGAAAGTAATACAAAAATGAAGAGCGTCTTTAATTTTGTATGTGTTTAATGGAAATGAGATACACGAAATGATGAAACCTGATACATACTACTCTCACTCGCACTTGTGTAAATCTGTGGAAATGCCTTCCCCTCTACTCCTTCCGAGGCTTTCCAGGAAGGTTCCTGGAATATTGATGATGAGATGCATTCTATATCACAACAAAATGAAATGTTAATACTAAATTAATAAATGAATTGAAAAAATGACCAAGGGGAAAGATGCATGAAAATGAATGTAATGAAAGTAGTTTTTATGAGTTAGTTTGATTTTGGTGCATTTTATATGAAATATAATTTTTATTTAAAGGTGTGTATATTTTGAGAAAAAAACCAAGATGGCGGCATAGGTAAACACTGGAAATTGCTGCCTTGCACAACCACTTCAAAACCACAACTAAAAGACAAACGGACACCATCCAGAACCACAGGAAGGCTGGCTGAGTGGAAATTCTACAACTAGAAGGAAAGAGAAAAGCACACTGAGACACAGAGGAGGTGCGGAAGTAAAGTGCAGAGGTACGGAGGCGTACACAGAAAGGGCTGGCAACTGAGGACGCGGTTGTCTTTTTCAATCAGGAGGGAGACACAAGCTCCCGACTGCTCTGAACTCCAGTTCCAGGCGAGTCTCTGGGGACCCAAACTCATACGGGGAGAAACTGGACTGTCTGGCATCGGTCGGAACTTGAGGGCGGCTTTCTCTCAGAGGTGCTTGCAGCAATTACCAGGACACTGAGACCCGGGGCCTCTTAGGGCAGGGCTACAGATCAGCCATAGCTGTTTGCTCTGCCCTTTTGATTCCCTGAGACCCCGCCCCACCCAATCTGTGCACAGAGGCTTTTGTATATGAATGTCCTGGCCGTTTGCAATCTAAAATTACCTAACAAACTGCAGCTGGGTCAGAGAGACCCAGAATATCCAAAACAAGGCCCAAGGCCCCACAGCAGCTTGTATTGCTTCACAGCTGGGCCTCATCTGGGCACCTCCAAACCCCAAACAAAGAAGAGGAATCTGCAGACCTCTCCATAGCTCCTGCTGGGTAGCCTCAGGCAGAGGCTAAATTAGCACCTCCTTAGAGATCCAAGAGCCAGTGTACCCAGGGGTCAGAGTGGGACCATCCAGATTATAACTCCTCAGATCCATAAGAGACATATTCAGGGGGCAGACTCAGTGAGCACCAAAGCCCCACTGAAGCAAGTCTTGGCCCTGAGGGTGTTTCCAGCACAGAAGTTCTCCCACTGCAGACACAGCTGATTCTCACAGCCAATTGGCCTGGAGGTCAATTCCTCCCAGTGATACCTACAACAATCAAGGCTTAACTACAACAAGACTGTGCATACAGCCCACAAAGGGGTGCACCAAGAGTGTCCACCTCAGGTAATTGGGGAGGCTGAGCCACTGGGCCCTATAGGACACCTAGCACACAAAGCCACTCTACCAACAAAGGGAAACATAAAAAAATGTGGAGACAAAGAAACAGGTCACAAATGACAGAAATGGAGGAAAGCAAACTACTGGATATAGAGTTCAAAACCACGGTTATAAGGTTTTTCAAGAATTTTCTAGAAACCGCCGATAAATTTAGTGAGACCCTCAATAAATCTAGTGAGACCCT
>NW_005871166.1:3128077-3193167 GCF_000147115.1 Myotis lucifugus
TATATATATCTCCTGCATATTTGTCATCATTTTGGGGTACTGTAACATGCATTTTGTAACTTTTTCTTATCAATGTATAGAAGTAATCACTTATTAAAATGGCCTGTTTTCTTCTGAATAAAACTGATTATATAAACTATAAAAAAATAAAGGTGTGTATATTTTAAGTATGAGCTTTTACCACATATCAATAAATAATGGTTATGATACTAATTAATCTCTTACCCCTTTGTTGAGTGACTGCAATAAATTTTCGTGTTGATTGATTTGTGTAGATTGATCAAATAGGATTCTTTAAACCTGCCAGGTTTTCCCCCAGTTTATGCGTACATTTTTGGTAGAAATAAGGTGACTTGCATAAGATGTTCTTTATCTTTCTTAGAACAGTTGATCAGTAGTAATTTGAATGGCTGTCTTGTAGGTTTTTTAGCGAAAGAAATCCAAGGGTTTATTTTTAAAAGAAGATAGGACAACTCAAGATACAAAATATATTTATTATAATCTTTGGGTACTTTTCTGAATAGTAGTTTCCATAGTTATGAGCTTTTTCAGTATCAAAAATAGGCTATTCAAATTTAAAATTCTGAAACCTCAAATAGTTCTAGTGGCTGAGACTGCAATGCTGGCCTTGTGAAACATTTCTTTTTGGTGTGGTAGGCAAAAACTCAGGGTAGTGGGTTTCATAAACGTTCTCAATAGCAGAGTAAAGCTAATAAGATAAACTACAATTTATTTTTCTCCATATTCTCCACTTTAGACCAAAGGTTGGCAGAGATTCTCTCTAAAGGATGACATAGTAAATATTGTAGGGTACATTGGACATACTAGTAGAGTCTCTGTTGCAATTACTGTACTCTATCACTGTAGCTTGAAATGATTAGCATGACTGTGTTCCAATAAAATTTCATTTATCAACACAATATAGAATAGCTTGCATTTTTCCTGTGTCACAAAGTATTATTGTTTTATTTTTTCCCAACCATTTAAAATTGTAAACTATTTTACACTCCTAGACAGTACAAAAAAAGCAGGTTGAATTTGTCCTATGACCTTGGATTTCCTTCCCCTTCCTTAGACTAGGAACTCCTTCAAAGACAGTGCAAGGTATCCTGTTTATCTTTATATTTCCCAATATTTAGCACATAATAGATACTCAACAAGTGTGTGACAAATAACTACTCTGAATGAGTTCTTTATAAATTTAATACTGATTTGTTTCTAATGTTGACTTTCCATGAAGTTTCCTGGAATATTGGTGATGAGATGCATTCTGTATCACAACAAAATGAAATGTTAATACTAAATTAATAAATGAATTGAAAAAATGACCCAGAGGAAAGATGCATGAAAATTAATGTCATGAAAGTAATTTTTATGAGTTACTCAGTTTGAATTTGGTACATTTCATATGAAATATAATTTTTATTTAAAGGTGTGTATATTTTAAGTATGAGCTGATACCATATATCAATAAATAATGGTTATTATTAATCATCTTTAAGTGAAACTTCATTTCCATGTTTATATCATACTAGAGGCCTAGCACGCGATTGAAATCACAGGCAAGGAGGCGCCCCATGGGTCGCTGTGGGAGTTAGGCCGGACAGGCCGCTGCGGGCAGCCGTGACCCGCGCCTGACTTCCGCCCCAGTCCCCGCCCCCGACTCCTGCCTGTGTCCGCTCTGGGCCGCCAGAGCTGCTGTGCCGGCTCGGGCAGGCTCCTGTCTCTGTCTCTCTCTCCGCTCCAGGCCTCACCTGCGCACGCAACCTCCTTCTGTCTGGTTGTCTCGTTACAGCGTCCTGGCCTAATTTGCATATTACCACTTTATATATTAAGATATGTGTGTGTGTGTGTATACATATATAGATATATATACATATATATACACATATATATATTCTTTTCCCTAATTTCATATATGTGAACTATATTATAGTTTAAATGAAGTATAATTTATATACACTAGAACTGACATGTCTTAAGTTTATAATCTAATGCTTTTAGTTAATTTACTAAGTTATGCAGCCATAATCTAATTTTTGAACATTTTTATCATCTCCAAAAGATCCTGTGTGTCTATTTGCTGTCAATCTCTGTTTATATATGTTTTAAAAGATCATTGGATTAAGGTAGGATGCCCTTCTATTATGTGCATCAAGAATTCAGAAGATAAATTAGCCTTTATGGAGCTATGCCAAGGCTTGTGCTCTGCTGTCCTTATCTCATCTAATGTGGTTGTCTCTATTATTATTTACATTTTTTCGGATAAGAAAACTGAAGTAGCTTTCCCAAGTTTGCTCAACTAAAGAGCGTTGTCAGCTGAGCTCTTGAGTGAAGGCACAGAGCTTTAAATTGATGCAATATAGTTCTAGGGTCCATGATCTTAATCACTCTGAGATTATGGGGTTTTAGAAGTCATTCTCAGGACTTACAAAAATAATATAAAGCCTTTCTGAGAGGCAATAATGAATTAACTTTTGACATACCATTTAAGGCAAGCAATAATTTTCATTAAAATTAAAGCTTCCAACCCTCTTTAATCAAGCATAAATCAGAATTGTTAGAGAACATAAATCAACTGACATTTTAGGTGTATAGTTTCAAGTAGTAAAAAAGGAAGCAATTATTCTGCCACTCGGGACACATGTTCTTTTAATAGTTCTAGTGCTATGAGAAATGCCGACTGTTATCTATCTCTCTACATATATCATTTTTCATAAAAATGAAAATCCTCTTTGGATGTAGGTCTTCTGTGAAAGCAAAGTGGCATAGGCAAACGTCCGGAGAGCAGAGGGATACTCTTCCCTTTATGCCACTTGGATTACTAAGGATTTCATATGAATGCTATACTTTAGGGTAGAAGGGCGACCTGGATACCTTCTTACTTATAGCTATTTAGTCATGTCTTCTGGACATACATATGATATGCCCACTTAAACTTCTCATTTCTTCACATAAAAGGACAACTTTCTCATTTCCAAGCTTAAGCAAGTACTTCATAGGATGTCTCCTCACTGCTGAATGCAGTATTCCATATAGAGTATTGCAACAATGAAGAGCAGTAAAGCAGTGGGACTTTTTGGTTCTAGAAATGTTTATCATACTGCTATTATCACTTAACAAAACATTATATTACCCTGGTTTACATTTAATTTACAGTTAAAGGACAACAACAGCAACATTTTCCATGTCATTGTTCTATAAGTTAGTTATGGAATATGGACAGATGTTGCTCATACTTGGTAATGGTGCTTCAATTCTTGAAACCATATGTAGAACTTTACATCTACCAATGTAGTATTTACTTGTGTTGGTCTGTTCATTATTATAAATTGTTAAGATAAATCTGAACGCTGGTTTTTTTAAATCAGTGTTCAGATTAATCTTAACAATTTATAATATGAGTTATTTATAACTAGGTCATTTTTCATATCTTCCCACTGATCAGATAAGGGTATCCATTAGGTTGAAATGGACATATTAGCCTAATTATTTATAAACAGTTGCTGCAATTTCATTAAATATGACACTAGCCAGCTTGCATGCATCCTTAATGAAAAAGAAGAAAATATGTGAAATGCTTTGTTATATCAGCTACATTATGAATTATTAATTTTTAAAGCCCAACTGGGCATCTATCCTAAGATTAGCAATTTTATAAGTATTAATTGTCTATTAATATATCTCTGCACTTGTCATAGTCCCCATGATTTTTTGAATGTTACTAATTTTTATTTATTTTTGTTTTATTTGCAAGGTGTGAACAGACTCTTAGATACTTGAAATATAATTTTAATATAGGATTTCTCTCTGCCCTATATTAATATTGTATCGTCTTACCCTAAGCCAGCGGTTCTCAACCTGTGGGTCTCGACCCCTTTGGCCGTCGAATGACCCTTTCACAGGGTCGCCTAAGACTATCCTGCATATCAGATATTTACATTACGATTCATAACAGTAGCAACATTACAGTGATGAAGTAGCAATGAAAATAATTTTATGGTTGGGTCACAACATGAGGAACTGTATTTAAAGGGCCAGAAGGTTGAGAACCACTGCTAAGTGATATTCTTATGCTAGAAGTAGCTTTTAAAGCCTCCTGTTTTCTCTCTGTAGCAATTTGTGACAGCTCAGTTTATTCTGGGATCATTTTTCATGATGCTATCACTAAATATTGTGTCACTCTATTTTTCCTGAATATGTGTCTCTTCTTTCTTTATAAATTATGCTAATTAGCCCTTACATGTGTTCATTTAAATACACTTTGCTTATACTTTTGCCTCATCTTCCTTAGTAGGAGCTGTACTTCTTTTACTCTTGAGTTCACCAATATGGAATCTTTCACTTCTTTTTCTAATTTTTAAAAATTTTAAGATTATTACATATATACTTGTTCTTAAGAGTCTTATAATATTTATGTCACACATTGCTTCTTGTGTGTTTATCCAAATATTTTGAGACCAGCAGGAATGCTCATTTATCCTTTTGCTAATACAGGTTAAAATTTCAATCAAGCAAATTGAGAAATTCCAGGATTTTCAGTTTAATGGGGTGCTTCTAAGACCATGTCCAGTAGTGTATGTCGTCTTTGACTGTTCAGTGCAGAAGGCACTGCATTCTCTTGTCTCTTCAGTGTCAGGAAATAGAATTGTCCATACATTTCACTTGTACTCTGTTACCACTGCTACTTCACTTTGAGATACCATGACATATAACATTGTGTAAGTTTAGAGTATAAATGATGAATCAATATTTGTATATAATGTGAAAATCATTACCATATTAAGATGAGTTAATTTTTTTGTGTGTGACAAGAACTTTTAAGATCCACTGTCTTAGCAACTTTCAAGTATAGGACACAGTTATTGTGAACTACAATCATCATGCTGTACATTAGATCCCCAGAACTTATTCATTTTATGAGTGGGAGTTTGTACCCTTTGAACACATTCACCCATCCCTCCCTATGCCTGGCAACCACTATTCTACTCTGTTTCTATGAGTTTTATTTTTTAGATTTCACATATAAGTGAGATCATCTGGTATTTGTCTTTTTATGTTTGACTTATTCCACTTAACATAATACCTTCAGGGCCCGTCCAAGTTGTCCCAGTTGGCAGGATTTCCTTCATCATTATGGCTAATACTAGAGGCCCGGTTCATGAATTCGTGCACGGGTTGGGTCCGACCAGCCTGCCCCAATAGGCCCCAATCAGGGCTGGGCTGGTGGGGGTGTGGGGCACAGGAGGTTGGCTGGCCTGGCCCCCGATCCTGGTGTGGGGGGGTGATCGGGGGCCAAGACGGTTGCGGGGGAGGGGCTGTGGGAAATTGGCTGGCCAACCCCGCCCCCAATCGGGCCTGTTGGCCAGCCACAGTGCACGTCATAGCGGCCAGTCATTCTGGTTGTTCCGGTCACTTGGCTTTATATATATATATATATATTCTACTTTATATATTCCAATATATATCATATAAATAATATTCCATTATATACATAGTACTATAGTATTTTAATGTTTATATATCTCACATTTTCTTTTTTCCATTCATCCATCAATGGATACTTAGGTTATTTCCATGTCTTGGCTATTGTGTTTAATGCTGCAATGAACAGATATCTCTTTGAGGTAGTGAATTCATTTTCTTTAGATATATATACCCCCAAACAGGATTGTTGAATCAATCATATGGTAGTTATACTTAAAAAAATTTTTTTTAAATCTCCATACTGTTTTTTATTGTGGCCATACCAATTTACACTCCCACCAACAGTGCATAAAGGTTCCCTTTTCTTTACATCCTTGCCAATCGGTTATCTCTTGTCTTTTTAATAATAGACCTCCTAACAGGTTTGAGATGATATTTCATTGTGGTTTTGATTTGCATTTCCCTGATGATTATTCCTTTGCCCATTTTTAAATTGGATTATTTATTGTTTATTTGTTTTTTACTATTGAATTGCATGAATTCCTTATATATTTTAGATGTTAACTCTTTATCAGATATATGGTTTGTAAATATTTTCTCTGCTCTGTAGGTTGCCTTGTTGATTGTTTCTTTTGTTTTAAGGAGCCTATACAGTTTGATGTAGTCCCAATTATTTATTTTGACTTTTGTTACATGTGCTTTTGTTGTCAAATACAAAAAATGTCAAGGAGCTCTTCTCTTTTTTTGTAGAAGTTTATAGTTTCAGTTTTTATAAGTCTTTCTCAGGATTTACAATTATGTAATATGATAATTCTATGGCTGATGAGTAACTTATAAAATACTTCGTCTTTCATGGTATTTTTTTCTTTAGTCTTAAAAACAATGTGCCTTCCTGCACAAAGCACAGTTTAATAACTCATTATTCTCCTTACACTAAGTGTAGTTAATCTTCTCTCAGTACAGTTAGACAATTAAGTTTCCCTTTACAACTGAGGATGTTTGCTAGGTGAATATTTGTAATCGGTTAACATGAAAATGTGTGAGGAGTAACAGTGGGGAGTCTGATTAAGAAAACCAACATATATTTGCTTTACTTCTAAAAGCGAAGAGTAACGATTGCATATTAAGACCATAGCCATTCTATATTTTATATCTTAAGATAGAAATAATTGGTGCTGTAAAATTAATTAGCTTCGATTTCTGCATCCTTTGCCAGCAAGAACTTTTGGCTTTTCTGCTTGCCCTCATTTCCCATACGCTAATCCTTCCTTTGGTTTCTGTTAGATTCTGGCAAATTCATTTTGCTTTGTTGCATACCAAGAAGCATTTTAACATTTTAATTTTTTCTCCATTCAGATATCCATTGTCTTTCTGGTTTTATGACTCAGGGATATTATCTCTTGTCTCTAGGGTGTCACTATGATCCCCATCACACTAAGCAACTTGAATGCTTGCATTGCAAAACACTTTGAGTAACCTTTATATAACCCAGTTGGCATAGCTGAGAATGTTTGTCTCAAATTCCCTCAGCAGTACCCAGGGTTATTAAGACTTAGTTATGCCACAATAACTTCATACCAAAGCACCTGCCATCAGCTCTTCCAAACCGTGCCTCAGCTCTCTCCCTTCTATGCCTCCCGTAGAAAAAGATCTCAGGTCTGGGTTCTCATTGCTTCAGCTCACGTTTTCGCTATACTTTTTTAACTCAACTAAATCTTGTATTTTCCTTTTCCTCAATTTTTTCTAGCAGAAGTCTTTACCACTTTAAAATAATTAATCAAAGTCACACAGGGATGAAAATATATACGAAGGGAAATATTTAATATATTTTTTTTATAGAAGAGGAATTTTGAGGATGTTTTTTTTAAAACCTAGCTTTATTTTCCTTATGATTAAAACAGCTAGTTATTCCTATCAGGGCTGATTGTTTAGAAAATTAAATGATATAATGTATATGTGGTATACAGAAAAATGTGCCATATAAGAAGTGTTACATAAATTATAACACTTCTGTTCCGAACCACCCACAATCTCTGGTGCAAGCTGGAGTGTGCGTTTAATGCAAGTAAGTATCAAATATGAATATATTTGGGTATCATCACAATTTTTTGTGGAGAAAGAAATCTGTTAAATTCATTTCTATTTCTCTTTGGGCTCTGTGCTTGTGTCCTTTAGCCTTCCAAGTTGTCAACAGTACATATGTCTGGCTCCTAGAGGGCCTGAATTTAAGGTTGTAAGCTGCCTGACATAATAATATACCAACACACACACACACACACACACACACACACACAAAGGCTCATGGAGTTCCTATGATGATAAAATGTAAAACAATCTGAAAATGGAGTCATATTCCTAGGCCTGTGCCCTTACTCTACCACCTATGAAATGCATGGCCTTGGCCAGAGCCCTTTCCTTAAGTGAAAATAATATAATCCTTGAGTTGTTGGGAGGATTAAGTGAGATCATGTATGGGGAAGTGCTGCATAAGCTGTAAACGTGTTCCTATTACTATGGGCTGTGTTAGAAGAGGTTTCCATTTTTACTTCCACATCTGAATTCAGGAACTTCCAGCTTAGTTCATATCTGTGTTAGGCCAAACAAATAGAAGTTTCCCTTCCATCCACCCTGCCTCTCTGCCTTCCTCCCTGGCTCCCTCTTTCCCTCTCTCCCTATCTCTCTCCCCCTTCCTTTCTCTCTCCCTTCCTCCATCCCTTTCTTCCTTCTTCCTTTCTTTCTCTTCAAAGAAAGTTGGGTGTATTAAATCATTAGATCATGCTAAGAAAGAAGATAATCCATGTAAACATGTTTTTTTTTTTAAAAAAACAACAACAACAAAACAAAACCTCTTAATATCAGGAGGCTGTATCAAGTACTTTTATCACATTTAATTTATTCAAAACTATCTGAGTGTTTCTGATAATTCATAAATAGATTATATGTCACAAGGAAAACGTCTGTGGAAGAAACTCCTACCAGCTGTATTTGGCTCTGAGAAAATACATAGATTTACTATCTAAAATGAGAAAGTCTTTCCAGCCCTGTCTGATACATAGGACTTTTTGAGATAAGCCTAGATGAGAGAAATTTAAAAATTATTTGTAACTGGAAAGTTAATGAATTTTATTATTTTCTTACTTACTTCCCTGTGCTACAATCAGAGTATCCCTTTCCTCCCTGAATCTCAGCATTCCGGGACTCTTGTCCTAAAACTTCAGTGAAGGAGGCTTATTCTTCCTACAACATCAGAAAAATCCATCCCAGTGCTTTGATATGCAGTCTTAACTGATTTTGTGCCTTCTCTTTTCCTAAGTCTGTCTAAAAAAATTTTCATAACAAGCAATTACATTCTGACAGTTCTACTAATGCTCTTGTTGTGTATTTGTTATGCAGCTGATTATGGAGATGAAAACTTCACTGGTGATTAAAGGCAATGTATTCATTTCTGAAAACAATGCCTCACTCAAGATCTTAATCCATTAGGATATATGCATGCATAGGAGGGGAAAGCTTTCCTTCAGCATTTTAACTTGCATTTTGAAAATAAATGTTATTCATTTTTTTAACCAAATCAAAGGCAGCAGTTATATTTCCCCTTAAAAAGTAATTTATTTTAATTATATTTTAATAGTAACTGTCACAGAAGATTAACCCCAAAAGATGATCATGGCTTTGATATATTTTTTAACATATATATTCTGAAATAATGTAATTATGATAAAAATGATACAGTTTGCCTTTTAATATAGGGCAACGTTTAGTCATTTGATTTCCACAAAATATTAAATAAGGGAATCAGGAAAAGAAAAGTATAAACCATCATCTTCCACTTATTTTATACTCTTAAAACGATTTTTTTCAGTAAATTCCCAGTGGGAAGGACCAATTAAAAGAAATATTCCCTCGATGATGATGATGATGATGATGGTGATCACTCTCTATTTCTCTCTATCCACAGCCTCTGGATATCCACAACATCTTTCTCTGTGAATTCCTATGCATAGTATAATATTGCCCTTTTGTAACTGGCTTATTTTACTTAGCATAGTATCTTCCAGGTTCATCCATGTTGTGGCCTATGTCAGAATTTTCTCCCTTTGAAGGCTGAATAATATTCCATTGCACGTATTTACCAAATTTTATTTAACTCATTTATTGGCATTTGGGTTGTTTCCACACCCTGGCTAATTTGAAAAATGCTGCTATGAACATGAGTGTACCAACATCACTTGGAGACCCTGTAACCTATTGTCAGTTCTTTTAGAAACATACCTGTAAGTGGAATAACTGAATTACATGGTAATTCGATTTTCAATTTTTTGAGAGATTGTCATACTGTTTTCCATAGTGGCTGCACCATTTTACATTCCCACGGACAGTGCACAAGGGTTCCAGTGTCTCCATAACCTTACCAGCACTTGTTTGTTTGTTTTTTTCTTCATAATTTCCATACTAATAGATATGGAGTGGTATCAAAATTTGCATTTTTCTAACAATTAGTGATATAGAGCATTTTTTTCATGTGCTTATTTGCTATTTGTATGTTCTTTTTGAACAAGAATTTATTCAGGCCGTTGGCCCACTTTTTTAGTTAGATTGTTTTCCTATTGTTGTTGAGTGGTGGTTCTTCGTATATCCTTGGACCCTGTTTCACAGATTTAGCCACTCAGTAATCCCAAACTCCACCTCTCTCTTGTCAGCTCACCAAAATCCCTAAGAATTACTTGGAGATAATTTCCAATGTCTGAAAAGAATTTTTTTTAGCTGTTTTCCCATTTTATGCATATTTATGGTGATAGGGACAATGCCTTATCAGCTATTTTTTTATGGCTGTTAATAAAAATCTGATACTCTTCATTTATTTTTAAATGGCAAAATAAAAATTATAGATATTTTTAAAAATATAATTATAATTTATTTTTTGTTTCTCATTTTTCCAGCCACTTAGCTCCAGCCCTCTTTCTTCTCCCATGCCCAGACTTTCTGGCCCTGTGCTGTGCCCAGAAATTAGTGCTGCCAGCTGGAGCATCCGATGCGAAGCTCTCAAATGTGGGATATCAGAGATGGCAGCTGGACATTCAGCTGGCCCAGCTGGAAGGACTTTTCTCGGGCCTTTTTATCTGGCCGCACACTTGGCTGGGGAGAACTAAGATTTTTCCGTAGTTGAGCTGGGGTGTGACCTGCCTTGAATTCTTGTATGATATGCTTTTGACTAGATGCCTACTGTACTTAGCGGCATTGCTTGTTATTTATTCTGATAATTGGGGTGCTTTTTAATTCTTAACTCTGAAAGTAAGGGTTAGTCTTGGTTACCTTTGGAAGTTTAATTATTTTGAAGTTAGATGGTGCAGCAGCAACTGGGAGATAGGATGGAAGGTACAGTGGGAAATTCTGTCAAAAGTCCTGCTTTGTAATTTTTAGTGTTAAATGTAAATAAAACTCCGTAAGGAAAGCTGGGAAGAAGGAAAAAAATGCATGTAATAATCCATATTGAGTAAAAACTTTACTATTCTTATGGTTTTATCTTCAACAGCATGGAAATGCATTTTGTTATTTTAGGTATTGGATTTGCCAAAATTCTACCTGACCATTTATTTGTGTTCCAGAGTTATTGTTATTAAAATGAAACTGGAGAGAGGACTTTGTAGTAATAAAGTATGCCGTCCTTTGAGGCATTGTCAGGAAACCCCTATTTTAATGAAAATATAGGTGTTGTGCCTTTTATGCTTTTTCCTAATAAGAATAACTTAATCATCAATAAGTATTTGAAAATATTTAATTTTCTGCATCACTGGTTAGCTTCCCCAGAGTTTTTCAATCAGATCCAGGTGTGTTTATATACATTCCACAATAAACAACAAGTAACCCATCCTTTACAAACATTATAACCCCATATTTTAAAATTGCATTATATTCCTAATAATCAAAGTTTTATTCTAAATGCTTAAAAAATATCTTCTTGCATAACAGAGACCTTTAGTCTGATACTTGTAAAAGGAGATGGCTGCAAGATTTATTGGGATGATCAATAAATAAGTTATGTAATGTCTAATCATTGGGGTGTGCACCTGAAACTAATATAATAATGTATGTCAACTATAATTGTAAAAATGTAAAAATAAATAAGGCTTATAAGAAAAAAAAGGGCAAAAACAAAACCATACACATAAATACATATTTTCTATGTACATATCAAATGTTGAATTTAAAAAAATATAGATTTTTAGAGAGGAAGGGAGAGGGAGAGAGAGAGAAACATCAACAAGAGAGCAAAGCATGCATTGGTTGCCTCCTGCATGCCTCCTACCTGGGATCGAACCCCCAACCTGGGCGCTGACTAGGAATAGAACCAGCGACTTTTTTGTGCACGGGATGAGGCCCAACTAACTGAACCACACTGGCCAGGGCAAATGTTGAATGTTAGAGAGCTCTTAAATTGGTGTATGGATGCCAATATATGCCAAAAATTGTTAGAAAAGCTCATGGATTCAGTGGATTTGATTATTCATAGGGATTGCCTAAAGAGCTCTCAATTGTAATGGTAGATTTACTGAAAGGGTGCTGGGTTCTTGTTCCAGCATCTAGAAGAGTTCAGCAATCTGGACAAGGGCTGTGTGTAACTTAATAAAGAGTCCAGAGACAAATCATAATTTTGAAAGGCATTTGGGGGTCAGAGAAGCCTAGCTAAAGAAACTAAGTTCTCCTTGTCTCAGGCCCTCTTGCTTTTTATTAACACAAATTGTCCTAAGGGGAGGCAGAGATATACACATCAAAGGGTCAGGTTTTCTATACATAGTTCATTGTCAGACTGGAAGAATTTGTTCAGGTGTTTGGCCAGTAGGAGGCAATAATATGTAGATTAAGATGCCCTGAGCTGTCTGGCAGCAAGCAATCATCCTTTTCAGGTTTGGGGAAATGCCCTTCAGCCACTCCAGGTTCAGCCCTGCTGTCTGGAATTGGCTTTCCCCAAAAGGGTGAACTGATACATCCATTTCAGTGTTTGAATTTTTTGGCAAGGAAGCTTTGCCTTTCTTTCAGGAGTTTTCCTGGCAATGGGTAATCTTAATAGTAATCATTCAGTGTCTGTCATTTTTTTTTAACTTAATTCTTGATGAAGTGCCAAGTAATATAAATGGGGACAGTCTCAAGATCCAGACCGGTAGCACCGATGGCCGGGTCAGAAGGGTTTTTTTCCCCTACCGAGTTTGTCTCTTCCAATCAGAAGGAATTTGTTCAAATGAGAAGTGCCTGCTTGTCTTTTAGTGGATGTTGCCCAGGTATAGAGAACTGCCAGAGAGAAATGCAACAGGCCATATATGACTTCAAAGGAAAGAAATGCACAGCACATTTGCATTTCAGAAAAGGTAAATGATTTTTTACACACAGAAATAAATCCCTTGCTATGTATAATAGAGTAATGGAACTTCCCTGGGAGATGCTTATCATAATGCGACAGGGCTTTCATTATACATGTAAAAATGAAGTGTCATGCTCTGTATTTCCAGGGCAGCAATGATCTTGTTATCAGCAACTGTTTGTGCTTTAAATATCACTTCCAGCCAGCATTGGTCTTGATTGCTAGATGGAGGTATAAAAGGGAAGTATTAAAAAGAGGAAAGAGCACAAGTTTGAGCCCTAAATGATGCCAGTGTAAGCCTCAATTCCTTCATCCATATAGTGAGGTTTAATATTCTGTAGTTGGGGTATTAAAAGTAGATTCTGCAGTGATACCAAAATATCAGTTCTATAGCTTAGTATTATGTTGAATCATATGATAGGGCCTTTTTTGTGGGTTGAAGATAGTCAGACATCAACAATTATAGGTAGAGCTGCTGTGTCACCCGGCCTTGTTAGAGTGGCCTTATCTAGTGGGTGTCCTGTAGGACCAAGTGGCACAGCCTACATGGTCATCTGAGCTGGGGCACCAGGTGCATGCCCCCCCGGGGGCTGTTTGCACGGTCCTGTTGTCGTTGAGCTTTGATTGCTGTTGGCACATCACTGGGAGGGTTTTACCCTAAGTGCAAGGACACTTGAGACTACAGAGGAGGAGCTGCTGTGCAGGAGCTGACCCCACGAGCAGGACTCGATTCAGTGGGGCTCTGGTGCCTGATGAATCTGCCCCTTGAGTAGGTGGTTGGGTGGTGCTCCAGCATGTTATGAATTTGTCCACCAGGTGTGCTGGCTCTGGGGCCACCCAGGAGGGGCAGGCCAAGGTCAACCACTGAATGTACCCTGCCCAGAGCCAAACCACTTGAGCTACAGATTGTTCTGCATATGGCTGCTACTTGTGCTGTGCTTGGAGGTGCCTGGGAGAGGCTAAGCTGCTACCCAAGGCCAGCTGCTGCTAGTGCAGGGCTTGGGGCCACGTAACAAAAGGTATGAGGCATGCCAAGGCCAGATGCTGCTTGTTTGGGGTTTGTGAGCCCCTTTCAGATAATTTAGGAAAGTCCCTAGCATAAGCCCAGGCAGACTCTTTGTATGGAAAAGCCACTGGAAACAGCTTGGGTGGGCTGACAAGTTGGGTGGAGCCGGGTCTCAGGGAATCATCAGGGCAGGGTGAACAGTGTTTGCCTGGTTGATGGAGACTCAGATATGGCACCACCCCGTGTCTGCAGGGGGCGGTCTCAGCAAAGGAGCAATGGTTTCTGCCTCTCCAGCCCTCACCCTGATGCCAGACAGTGCAGTTCCTACCCGTTTATGTCCCTGGCACTTTAAAAAAATCCTCACCCCAGGATATGTTTATTGATTGGTTGATTGATTGATTGATTGAGAGAGAGAGAGAGAGAGAGAGAGAGAGAGAAAGACATATCATGTAAAAGAATAATCGATGGTTGCCTCCTATACACGCCCCCAACCGGGAATTGAAACTTCAACATTCTAGATACGTAGGGTGACACTCCAACCAAACGAGCCGCCCAGTCGAGCTGTTCCTGGCATCTTTTGAGCTGCTGCCTCAGGGCTGGAGCTCAGAAGCGGTGAGTCTCTGTAAGTCCGTGGAACTCGGCCCTTTAAGAGGAAACCTGGGAGTCCAGCAGCCTCCACCTCACTTAGCCACAATCCCCACTGGTTTTTACAGCCAGAAGTTATGGGGACTTGTCTTCCTGGCACTGGAGTCTTGGGCTGGGGTCCCTGATGTGGGCTGGGACCTCTTGCTCCCCCCTGATGTGGGGCTGGGACCTCTTGCTCCTCAGGCGGACCTCTGCAGCTGAGATATCCTTCCCAATTATTATCCACCACTACTGGGTGTGGGGTCAGTCTGTCCCAGGCCTCTGTCCCTTCTACATTCTCAATGTGGCTTCTCTTAATATCCTTAGTTATGGGACTTCTGTTCAATTAGATATCAGGCAGTTCTCCATGATGGTTGCTCTGCAGTTTGGTTGTAATTTTGATGTGGTTGTGGGGTGGTTTGAGCACCACATTTACCTATACTGCCATCTTGACCAGAAGCCGTCATTCATTTATTTTAATTCATAAATAACTATGTAGCACCTTTTGTCATCCCACGTTCTGAGTGTTAGCAGTATTAGCTCATTTACTTCTCCATAAAGTATCATCTGGTAGGTAGTATTATCTCAATTTTATAGAAGAGAAATCTTAAGAATCAACTTTTAAGTCACCCATCCAAGTCCTCACTCCTGGTTAAAGGAAATACCAGATTTGAACCCAGGTACTTTGCATCTGGAAGCTAGTCTCTTTACCATTGCTTTTTCAGCACAGTCAAAGGAAGTAAGGTAGCCACAGCTGGTAAATAAATTGAGCAGAACTCCGGTTTCCTGTGTTGTTCTAAGTAGCAGTTCATGGTGCTGTGCAAAATTGCAATGAATGTGGTACCTTAATCCATCATTTCCAATCAGTCTTTGCAGATATGTCTTGTGATATGTTGCTTCAGATGATTAGTTTCAGATTGTCACTGAATAAACATGTGTTTTAGCCTAATAGAAGAAATAACGAAGGGATTTCAATATATAAAAATATCAAATAGTGTTATCTGTTTCCAGTTTTATGATTATCATGTAGTTTATACAACCTGGAGATCCCTTGAATGGGAACCAAATTTCATGAGTGGCAGGCAGGCTCTACTAAGAATGAATGTTTTTCTATAACCAGAAAAAAGCAAAACATAAAAAAAGAAAACCCACGGCATACATATTAGAACTCAATTAGGAGTTCATATATTGCATGGAACCCAACACTTCTCAGCATTCAAAAGTCTAAGTGGAAGCAATTTTAGGGACTTACTCAAATAGTTATAAAGCCTGGTCATCTAGTGTAATTGTGGGCCCTATCTGTAGTCTTCTGGGTTTACAGTAGAAGAATTGGAGGCCCTGATAGCCTGCCTAAGTTACTTTGCCAGAACTTCGTAGCTGATAAATGAATTGGGACAGAACCAGTTTCTTTATTTCTGTGTCAGTACTTCTGCTACAACATTTGCTTAAATTGTCAGCCAAAAGCTTTTCTACTTGCCTTCTTTGTGTTTGATCAACAGGATTGAGAGAAATGATATTGTGAATTGCCACTCTTTCATCATTTCTACTCATGATTATCTTTGTTCAATCTACTTTTTACTATTGATTTTTTAAAATTAAACTTTTGGTTTTGAGATCATTATAGATTCAAATGCAGCTGAAAAATAAATACAGAGATACATGTATCTTTTATTCAGTTTTCCCCAATTAACATTTTGTTGAATAGTATAAAATATATTTATTTTCTTTATATATATTATCATGTTTTTCTCCTCTAATTTATTAATGTGTTAATTACATACATTTTCTTTTTTTTTAAATTTCTTTATTAATTAAGTTATTACATATGTGTCCTTATCTACACATTACCCCCCCCCCCACTCATGCCCTCACCCCCCTGTTGTCTGTGTCCATTGTTAGGCCTATATGCTTGTATATAAGTCCTTTGGCTGATCTCTTCCCCTTACCCCCACCCTCCTCTACCTTCCCTCTGAGGTTTGACGGTCTAATTGATGCTTCTCTGTCTCTGGATCTGTTTTTGTTTATCAGTTTATGTTATTCATTATATTCCATAAATGAGTGAGATCATGTGATATTTGTCTTTCTCTGACTGGCTTATTTCACTTAGCATAATGCTCCAGTTCCATCCATGCTGTTGCAAATGGTAAGAACTCCTTTTTTTACCACAGCGTAGTATTCCATTGTGTAGATGTACCACCGTTTTTTTAATCCAGCCATCTGCTGATGGGCACTTAGGCTGTTTTCAAATCTTAGCTATGGTGAATTGTGCCACTATGAACATAGTGGTGCATATATCCTTTCTTTTTTTTTTTTTTTAAATATATTTTATTGATTTTTTACAGAGAGGAAGGGAGAGAGATAGATAGTCAGAAACATCGATGGGAGAGAAACATCGACCAGCTGCCTCCTGCACATCTCCCACAGGGGATGTGCCCGCAACCCAGGCACACGCCCTTGACCGGAATCGAACCCGGGACCTTTCAGTCCGCAGGCCGACGCTCTATCCACTGAGCCAAACCGGTTTTGGCCATATATCCTTTCTAATTGGTGTTTCTAGGTTTTGGGGATATAGTCCTAGAAGTGGGATCACTGGGTCAAGTAGCAATTAACATTTTGGAAAACCATAGTGAAACATCACATTCAGGGTATGACATTGATACAGGCAGGATACAGAACATCACAAGGATCCCTCACGTTGTTCTTTTGTGGCCACATCCACCACCTTCCCTCACCTGGGCCCCTGATTGCAAGCACCCTTGGCAATGACAAATCTGTTCTTCATTTCTGTAATTTTGTCATTTAAAGAAATATTACAGCCCTAACCGGTTTGGCTCAGTGGATAGAGCGTCGGCCTGCGGACTGAAAGATCCCAGGTGCGATTCCGGTCAAGGGCATGTACCTTGGTTGCGGGCACATCCCCAGTGGGGAGTGTGCAGGAGGCAGCTGATCGATGTCTCTCTCTCATCCATGTTTCTAACTCTCTATCCTTCTCCCTTCATCTCTGTAAAAAATCAATAAAATATATATTTTTAAAAAAGGAGTATTACATTAATGGAATAATATAGTATATAACCTTAGGATTGACTTTTTTTCATTCAGCAAAATTACCTAATGTCGCAGTTATCCAAAATGTGTATCAGTATTTCATTGATTTTCATTGCTGAGCAGTGTCACATGGTATGAATGTAGCACAGTTTATGTACTTACCCATTGAAGGACAGATGGGGTGTTTTCATTGGAAGGTTCTTATGAATAAAGCTTGTGTCAACTTCAGTTATCATTTTCTGGTTTAAGTAGCAAAAAGCTCAATTGCTGGGTTGTATGGTAATTGCATTTTTTGTTGTTTTATAAAGTGTTTTTCTGTGACTATATTAGTTGACATTTAATATATGTCATCTAATTTCTCCAAATCTTTGCCAGGATTTGGTGTTGTATATAGTGGGGCGAAAGCAGATTTACCATTGTGAGTATATCAAACACACAGTTTATTCTTGTGTTATTAATTATTGTATTATTTTCCATATGCACAACTGTAGACCTACTTTGGCCTCACCCTATATATATAAATTTTAGCCATTCTGTAAGATCTATAATGATATTTCACTGTGGATTCTATGGCCCCAAAGCTCAAGATGTTTATTTGCCATCTTGGATGAAATGTGTTTGTCTTTTGCCCATTTTCTAAATGTATTTTTTTAGCTGTTGAATATCAAGAGTTCTTTATATAGTCTAAACAAGTCCGATGTTAGTTATGTGATGTGTGAATATTTTTTCCCAGTTTATCCCTTGTCTTTTCATTCTTTCCACGGGAGTTCTGCAGAGCATTTGTTTTTAATTTTGATGAGATCCAGTTTATCAGTGTGTCCATTTATGTATTATGTTTTTAGTCTAGTCTAAGAACTCCTTAGTGATCACTAACATTCTGAGGATGTTCTCTATTTTTGCTGAAAGTGTTACAGATTTTCAGTTTTGCATTTAAGCCCATGATCCATTTTAAGTAAATTTCTGTATAGGTAATAGGTTTAAGTTGAGTTCCGTTCTTAACTATGGATGTCCAGTTGCTCCAGCACCATTTTTTGGAAGGGATATCTTTTCTCCATTTAATTGCTTTTGTATCTTAGTCAAAAATTTGTTAGGTAGCCCAGCCAGTATGGTTCAGTGGTTGAGCATTGACCCATGAACCAAAAGGCCACAGGTTCGATTCCTGGTCAGAGCACATTCCCAGGTTTCAAGCTTGATCCTCAGTATGGGGTGTGCAGGAGGTGGCTGATCAATGTTACTCTCATTGGTATTTCCATCTCTCTATCCCTCTCCCTTCCTCTGTCTAAAAGCAATAAAACCACATTTAAAAATGTGTTGGGTATCTTTGTGTGGGTCTGCTTCTGGGTTTTCTATTTTATTTCATTCATCTATGTGTGTATCCCTCCACCAATACCACACTGCCTTGATTATTGTAGCTATAAAATAGGTCTTCATACTGGTAGAGTTATTTTTCAAATTTTTCTTTTTTAAGAATGTTTTAGTTATTCTAGCTACACTATGCCATTCCATATAAATTTTACAGTAAGTTTTGTGTGCACAAAAGCTAGATTGCTGAGATTTTCATAGGAATTAATTAAACCTACAAGTTAATTTGGAGAGAGCTGTTACATTTACTATGTTGAGTCTTCTAATCCATGAATATGTTATGTCTCTCCATTTATTTATAGCTTTTTTATTTCCATTGACATTTAAAAAAATCTTTATTGTTGAAAGTATTACATTTGTCCTCTTTTTTCCTCCATTGACCCCTTCCAGCCTGCCCCTGCCCCCTGCCTCAGGCCTTCACCACCCTATTGTCTGTGTCTATGGGTTATGCCAGCGTTTCTCAACCTGTGGGTCACGACCCCTTTGGGGGTCCAACGACCCTTTCACAGGGGTCGCCTAATACCATCGGAAAACACATAATATGCTTTAATTATGTTCAATTTGTAACAATGAAAATACATCCTGCATATCAGATATTTACAATTCATAACAGTAGCAAAATTATAGTTATGAAGTAGCAACGAAAATAATTTTATGGTTGGGGGTCACCACAACATGAGGAACTGTATTAAAGGGTCACTGCATTAGGAAGGTTGAGAACCACTGGGTTATGCATACATGCATACAAGTCCTTTGGTTGATCTCTTCCCACCCACCCACACACCCAATCCCTCCCCTCCCTTCCCTCTGAGATTCCACAGTCTGTTTCATGCTTCTATGTCTTTGGATTTATAGATCCATTGACTTTTGATGCATATATATTTTTCACTTCCAGCATGATGAAGCACAATGGGTGTTTTTAAATTCTGATTTTCTTTAAAATGAAAGTCTGTATCCATGTATCCTTATTATATCAACTTCCAATTATTTTATCATTTAAAAAATAATAAAATAAAATTAATTTATATTTTGAAGGAAGAGTAAAATTACCTTAGAATGAATAAAAAATAGCCCAGCTAGTGTGCTCAGTGGTTGAGCATTGACCTATGAACCAGGAGGTTAGGGTTCTATAATGGTCAGGGGACATGCCCAGGTTGCAGGCTTGATCCCCAGGAGGGGATGAGCAGGAGGCAGCTGATCAATGATTCTCTCATCATTGATGTTTCTATCTCTCTCTTCCTTGACCTTCCTCTTTGAAATCATTAAAATATATATTTTTAAAAAAGAACGAATAAAAAATATATTAGGAGACCTATGTTAGAGAACAAAATTATTAATGCATTCAGTATCTATGTTAACGGATTCAGTGCATAGCAGTTCTGTGTCAGGTTTAATTTTGTAAAACTTGAATTATAATTTATTATATTGATAATTTAATCTAAGTTAATGGTGACCCATATTTTTATGCTGTTTTAAACTAATTGAAAAATAAAGTAATTTCTGCTTCTTGAGCAATATTTTTTAGGACTTGTGATTTTACCCTTGCAATTTTGGAAATAAAAATCCTAAGAAATTTAAATATGCATGATGCTGATTTTGTGGCATTTTAGTAAACCAGCTAAAGTTATACTAATTTTTTAATAAGCTTCTCAATTATTATGTCAGGCATTTCTGAAAATATATGAGGATTATGTCTTTTTTTTTTTTAAGAGGCATTAAGTAGAAATCCCAATCATCAAATCTGAAAAAGAAACTAAGTTCTGACATGAGCACTAGGAGTACATAACCAAGTTTTGATACATGAAAAGAATATGCTGTTATACTGTAAAAAAAGATTTTCTGAAATTTATCCAGTTTTAAAAAGGGAATGGCTATTGAAAGCCTATGAGATTTCTCTCGGCTGTTGGTGTTATATACTCACACCTACAGGATAATTTCAACTCATACTTTAATGAATGTTATCATGATAATAATTCCAAGTTTATATTTTACATTTATTCTGCAAAAGCTCATGGTAATTTTATCAATTTAGAAAGTTTTTCAGGCACTTGTAAAATTTAGCAACCTCTGAGATGAAATTGCATGAAAAAATAATAGATAGACAGGAAAATTATATACAGTTTGGAAACAGCACTGAAGAAAGAATATCACATTCAATTAAAGCCATGACCAGAATTAGGTTTCTGATAATGTGATTTTTAAAATTAGCATTTTATTGGGATGTGAATTTCAGAAATATTTCCATAAAAATATTGTTTCTAGTTAAAACCTTAAAATGAAACTTGACCTTTTCTGTTTTAGAGTTGAAAAGGAGGGTGGAATAAATGAAAAATTGACTCAAAAAAAAGCAGCCTAGATGTCAGTTGAAATACTATTATTCAGAGAAACTAAAATACTACTACTACACAAGTCCATCAGTGTTTGCTCAGCCTCCTTCGCTCCACTCACCTGCTAATCTCCATCTCGGGCCAGTGGTGTGCACCTTAGTCAGCTGCAGCCAGCCCATACCTGGCCAGGTGTGCTGACATAACCAGGCCTGCTTCTGAAGTGAGGACAGCTGTGGGCAGTGCATGGAGTAGACTTAGAATTAGAAAGGCCAGAGCAGCCATGGGCAAAGCATAGTTATGATGAAATAGCAGTATCACTCATCCCAGAATATGTAAGGGAGAAAGACGGGGAATTCTTGGGTCCAAGAGGGGAAGGAGAGGCTGCACAAGAGGGGGGGGGGGATGGTGTTCTTTCTGAGTGCTACCTTAGTTCCTAGGGAGCCCAGTGCTCTGCTGCACAAAGATATTGTAATCCCTCTTTTCATCGATGGCTCATCACTGAAAGGAAAGCACCGTAATTGATACAAGGAGATGATACCATACGCACCCTATTGATTTTTGTTTTTTCTCCTGGGAACATTACCTCATCTGTTCAGCAGGTTTTTATACACACACACAATTCCCCATATTATAGATCCAAGATAAACTAAAATACTGGTAGATTTAGATCTATACTCACAGTTAGCAACAGTGGATTTGGGGTGTGCGTTCTTGTTGGTGCCACACTGTACAAGCCCAGCTTAAAACGTTTACAACTCACAGAACCTGGCTTACTGAACTGGTAAGAACTTGTAGCAAATTGTACAGCTGTTGTCCTGCTTGCTTAGATCAACCTGCAAATACATCCTGTAACAAATTCAATTAGCATTAACTAATGACTATTTAAATAGTCGCTGATGAATCCCTGGATAATGTATTCTCAGTTAAAGCCTAATGAGCAATGACAAGAAGGTTCCTGAACATTTCATAAAATTGATAGATACCGTTTATACTCACTATTGAGCATTTGCTAAATTAAAGCCTCTTAGCATCTTCAGTTTTCCCTTCTTTCAAAATAGAGATCGTTCACTTAATCTAAATTTATTTTTAGTGTTTTTTTAAGTAACAAAGAATTTGAATTTGTAAATGAGAATGTATATAAAAAAATCTTACCCACCCTCAAATCTAAATGTAGGCTATATCTTTTCTTATGTGCTGCTTTCTAATTAGGGAGCTCTTTTAATTCTCTTGAACAGTTGCTTTTAATGCTTGCCATGCACCATTCCTAGATATGTTGCACAAGATCAGTATATAAATTTTATTTTTTAAATAAATATCCTATATAATAAAAGGCTAATATGCAAATCAACCAAATGTCAGAACAACCAGTTGCCATGACATGCACTGACCACCAGAGGGCAGATGCTGAACGTAGGAGCTGCCCCCTGGTGGTCAGTGCTGGGAGCCTCTCCTGCCTCCATGGGGAGCGGGCCTAAGCTGGCAGTGGGACATCCCCCGAGGGCTCTAGGACTGCAAGAGGGTGCAGGCCAGGCTGAGGGACCCCCCCCCCCCAAGTGCATGAATTTCGTGCACTAGGCCTCTAGTTTATATATATAAAAGGCTAATATGCTAAGTATCCGACCATCCAACCAGTCGCTATGATGCACACTGACCTCCAGGGGGCAGACTTCAACACAGGAGCTGCAGAACTGCAGTGACTTGGCAGCAGCGGTTCTCGGGTGATGCACCCCGAAACCAGAGAGGAGGGAGCCCGATTCCTCGCGGGGCTGTAGGATTCCACCTTTGGCCATGGATTATGTTGTTGCCGGGGCACTATTGGCCCCGAATCAGGTTTACTGCACACTTGTGTTTGCCCTCCACACCCTGTACGACAGCAACTTTACAGAGTGCCCTCTCACACTTCGGGACCTCTCGGGGATGTCAGAGAGCCAGTTTTGGCCCAATCCCTGCAGGCCAGGCCGAGGGACTCAACTTGCTGGAGGGACCCCGCTCACTCCACAGACACCAGGGAGAGACAGTGGGAGGTTGGCTTCAGGGCATGTCCAGCCTGTCGTGCATCTTGCCCAGTCGTGCCCCACCGGGCACCTTCTAATTAATTTCTTTTCAATATGCACAACTCCATGCACTGGGTCATTAGTATATTATAAAATTCTATTAGCTTTCATGTGGCAAGAAGTCCAGGGTGCTGCAAGGAAGGGATGAGAAACAGAATGATGGTATTCAGGAGCCAACAGAGATTGAACTCATTCAATCCTGTGTAATATTTCCTTCAGTGTAAACAAATATTTCCACTCAAATGGTGACAGTGCTGAAGACAAGCAGAGGCAGGGGCGAATAAGTGTGAACACCGTAAACACACAGTGAGGTAATTACACCGCAATAGTAATCATATTATAATTGCTGCTCATGTTTTTATTGTTCTTTAGTGTCTAAAGCTTTCAATTGAGCCATCAACAATTAGAGACTTTAAAAATGTGCAGCAACTCTGAACAGTTTAAAAACTCTGACTTAGGATAGTTCCTTTAATAAATGATGCATTACTTCATTCCACGAGATTAATGAGAACCCACAAAGACAAGGGCATCTGAAAACCATGTTCACTTTTTAAATAAATTATCCCGCCTATGAAATGTTGTAACACTGAACTTTCAGCTCTAATTTTTATATTTCTCCTAAATTGCAGACTCTTAAACAATAGCAAGGCCAGTGACTAAACACATCATCAATAATAAACTATGTCTTCTGTTTTCTTAGGGTTTATAGTTTATTTATTTTATTTGTAATCTGTGTAGGAGTTCATTGAATTGGGTTTTGGTCAATGACCTGCTTGAAGCTAAATACAACTGCTGACACTTTGTAACTATATGACTGACCTTAGACATATTATTTATTTTTTGTAGGATTCTGACTTTTATCAACAACATAGAATAGCATACTTGTCAAATTGTTTTTTAAATAGGTTTTTATTTATTTCAGAGAGAGGAAAGGAGAGGGAGAGAGGAATAGAAGCATCACTGATGAGAGAGAATCATTGATGGGCTGCCTCCTGCAGGCCACCTACTGGGGATCAAGCCCGAAACCAGACATGGGTCTTAACCAGGAATTAAACTGTGACCTCCTGGTCACGGGTGGATACTCAACCTCTGTGCCACGCTGGCTGGGAAAATTATTTTGAAGGCTATATGAAAAATAAAAGTTAAGCACTTGGCATAGACCCTGACATGTATTATGTATGAAAGGAAAGATAGCTATTAATGTAAAGAGGGAAGTTAACCTGGGGATCTTCAATGTGACTAAGGTGAGGGTTGTTTCCTGTTATACCCAAAATGTCAACTAGGAAAAAACAGAGGCAAAGGGGGACATTAGTGAGGGAAGCTTCTGACTTCCTATGTTGACTGTAATGAATCCATCCTAACTGCTGTGTGTATACTGCATGTTTTCTATTTCATGTAAAATTGTAGAATAGAAGAGAAATTAATAAGAAAAACAATCAGAAAGGATATATGCACCCCTATGTTCATAGCAGCACAATTTACCATACCTAAGATTTGGAAACAGCTTAAGTGCCCATCAGCAGATGAATGGATTAGAAAACTGTGGTACATCTACACAATGGAATACTATGCAGCTGTAAAAAAGAAGGAATTCTTACCATTTGCACCTGCATGGATAGAACTGGAGAGCATTGTGCTAAGCAAAATAAGTAAGTCAGAGAAAGATAAATATCACATGATGTCACTCACTTGTGGAATATAATGAACAACATAAACTGATAAACAAAAACAGAGCCAAAGACACAGAAGCATTGATCAGACATCAAACCTCAGAGGGCAGGTAGGGGAGGGCAGGGGTAAGGGGGAGAGATCAACCAAAGGACTTGTATGCATGCATATAAGCCTAACCAATGGACACAGACACCAGGCGGGTGAAGGCATGAGTGGGAGTGGGGTGGGGGGGCAATGAGGGGATAAGGACACATGTAATACCTTAATCAACAAAAAAATAAGAAAAAATAATAAATTACAATGAAAGGGGTTGTAAAGGTTAAGATGTAGTACTGACATTTTAGCTTTCAGTAATGTACTCTAGTTAAATTTTTCTAAATCTCCCAATGAGGGAAATTAGAAATATTGAACAAAATAGAACACAAAAGTTTAAAGGCCACAGAGAGATTACAATGCAGTGAAGAATTAAAAGTGCCAAGATCTGAGGAAAGTAAAAAATTCAGAGAAATAACCCAAAAATTGGGGGCCAACTTTTCCATGAGGAATTTGCTCTATATAGAAGAGAATGCTGAGATGATAGATCAGCGATTTTCAACCTTTTCCACTCATGGCACATGCAGACTAATTACTAAAATTCTTTACAACACCAAAAATATATTTTTTGCCAATCTAACAAATAAAAAATAGGTATAATTTTGATTCATACACACCAGACAACTGTTGTTGGCTGTTGTCATTTGTTTTACTTGACAATCTAAGGGAAAAGAGGTCAGTGCCTCTGACTTAATAGTTAGGCATTGCATGTTTTAAAAATTCATGTGTGTCCTGGCACTTCAGTTGAAAATCCCTGTGATAGATGATTGAGAAGATGTGATACCTCTAAGAATTACAAGGACAAACATTTCAGTCTGGGGCCTGTGGGAAGTGAGGGTATTACAAACTCCCACTATGAGTCAGGTGGATCCAAATGCGAGAGTAGGCTAGAAGGTAAGCAGCACTTGCAGAGACTGAAGCCCTGCTTTGGAACATGTGGGTGGCCCAGGAAATATGTCAGTCTTTGAAAATGGATTCATTTGTTTCTGATAAAAGGCACTTAGAATAACCATACAAAAATACTTCCTGGATTAGGAGAATATTGACCTAAGCCTCAAACTATTTCTACAGCATTTTTCAACTATAGTGCAAACAAGCAAACAAAACCAGGCACATGCGGAAACAATATTCACCAGAGACCCTAGAGAACCAGAATGGTTCATATTGTGCATATTAAAATTAGGAGATATAGATGTTAAAATAACCATGCTTATTACTATGTTACAGAGATAAAAGACAACGTTGAAGTTTTCAACAGAATCTTTGAAAACTACCAAAAACATGACACTACAGATTAGAAAAAGAACCAAATTGTACATTTTAAAACTGAAAAGTGAACTACATAATCATTTAGTTTAATAGCAGGTTAAACCAAGCTAACGATATATTTAGTAAACCTGAAGGTAGTTTGGAAAAAAAATAAAGTATGGGAAGACAAAAGGAAAGAGAAAAGGGGAAACAGTGGACACAAAGGATGCAGTGAAAACATGCAGCATATATAATTCAAGTCTTGAAAGAAGATGAGAGACGTGATGGGGCAGAAATAATATTTTAAGATATAATGGCTCTTGTCAGGGCAGTGTGGTTCAGTGGTTGAGCTTCGACCTTTGAACAAGGAGGACACGGTTCAAATCCTGGTCAAGGCACATGCCCGGATTGCGGGCTCAGTCCCCAGTGTGGGGTGTGTGGGAAGTGGCCAATTAAGGATTCTCTCTCATCATTGATGTTTCTCTTCCTCTCTGAAATCAATAAAAATATATTTTTAAAAAAGAAATAATAGCTGTCAAAGTTTTAAAACTGACAGGTGATAACTTTCATTAGTTATGAAGGAAATGTACATTGAAACCTCAATGATACTACTACACATATTCCAGAATGACTAACATTTTAAAAGAGTGACAATGCAAAGTGTGAGCACAGTTGAAGAAATGTAAACCTTTTTGCACAATGAGAGTTGTGGAAATGTTACGATCAATTTTTAATATAATTTGACATTATCAAAATTTAACAGAGTTCTACTCAAAAGAATATACCCAGTAGAATGCATGTACTCCAAAAGACACATATAAGAATGCTCATAGAAACATTATTTATTATAGCCTAAACTAGACAAGAAATGTCCAACAATAAAATGGATAAATTGTGGTACATTCATACAATGGAACATTATATCATAATGAAAATGAATGAATTAGAGCTGCACACAATGCATAAATAAATCTCAACAAACATAATGCTAAGTAAAAGAAGCTGGCAAATGGAAGGGGACTAAGAAATACAGACTGCCAGGTATAGAATAGGTCATGGGGATGTAGAGTACAGCACAGGGAATGGGGATGTAGAGTACAGCACAGGGAATATTGTCAGTGATAGTGTAATAACTATGTACGCTGTCAGAAAGATGCTACACTTATTGTGGTGATCACTTTGTAAGGTGTATAAATGTCTAATCACTTTGTTTTATATCTGAAACTAATATATTGTATGTCAATTATACTTTTTAAAAAGTATTTGCAGATGAAAAAATGAGGTCAGAAAAAGAGGTGGCAAAAATTATATTTTGAATAGTTATATATACGCAAAGTTTAAAAATAGGTAGAAAATAATTATGCTTAGAAATTTAAATAATAATCACTTGGTGAGAAGAAAGTGGAATATAACTGGGCGGGGACACAAAGGCATGTTCTAGGGCTCTGGATCTATTAGATCTGGATGGTGGATACATGGAAACATTCACTTTGCATGTATTATTGAGCTATACTGTTAGAATTTGTAAAGTTTATGGGTGGGTTATATTTTAATTTAAATGTTTAAAGTGTAGTCAAGTAGCTTGGTCACTTTAAGAAATGGCCAGCAAACATATGAGAAGATGGTCAACTTCATAAATAGTCAGTAAATGCATATTAAAAGCAAAATGAACTATCATTAAATACCACAACAAAGTCTAAAATTAAAAATTAAAAGACAGTATCCTCTGAGACTCTCATATATTGCCAGTGACAGTATGACTGATATAAGTACCTGAAACAACTGTTAGACATTATCTATTAAAGTTAAATATATATATCCAAACCAGGCAATTTCCTCTTAGGTAAAGAAACTTGCATATGTGCACAAGGAGACATATTCAAACTAGAATATAGCAGCTTTATTTATAATATTCAAAAACTAGAAATAAATAAAATTTCATAACAGTAGAACACATAAATACTTTATGGAGTATTCATTCAAGGGTATACTGTACAGTACCAAATCATAGCTCTGTGCTACAAAATGGACGAATCTTTCCTACAGGGAAATAATATATATATATATATTTTTTCTTCTCTTTTTTTTTCTTTGTTGATTAAGGTGTTGCATATGTGTCCTTATCCCCCCATTGCCCAAACAACCCCCTGCTCGTGCCCTCACCCCCCTAGTGTCTGCGTCCATTGGTTATGCTTATAAGCATGCATAGAAGTCCTTTGGTTGATCTCTCCCTTTCCCCCCACCCTCTCCTGCCCTCCCTCTGAGGTTTGACAGTCATATCGATGCTTCTCTAACTCTGGATCTGTTTTTGTTCATCAGTTTATGTTGTTCATTATATTCCACAAATGAGTGAGATCATGTGATATTTATCTTTCTCTGACTGACTTATTTCGCTTAGCATAATGCTCTCCAGCTCCATCCATGCTGTTGCAAAGTGTAGGAGTTCCTTCCTTTTTACAGCAGCATAGTATTCCATTGTGTAGATGTACCACAGTTTTCTAATTTACTCATCTGCTGATGGGCACTTAGGCTATTTCCAAATCTTAGCTATTGCAAATTGTGCTGCTATGAACATAGGAGTGCATATATCCTTTCTGATTGGACAGATACATGCAAAAAAATGAAACTAGACCACCAACTTACACCATACACAAAAATAAACTCAAAATGGATAAAGGACTTAAACATAAGATGGGAAACCATAAAAATCTTATAGGAATCTATAGGCAGCAAAATCTTAGGCATAGGCCAAAGAAATATCTTCACTGATACAGCTCCTAGGGCAATGGAAACTAAAGAGAAAATAAACAAATGGGACTACATCAAAATAAAAAGCTTTTGTACAGCAAAAGAAACCATCAACAAAACAATGAGACAGCCCACTGCATTGGAGAACCTATTTGCCAGTGTTATCTTCGGTAAGGGTTTAATCTCCAACATTTACAAGGAACTCATACAACATAACAAAAGGAATATAAACAATCCAATCAAAAAATAGGCAACGGACCTAAATACACACTTTTCAAAAGAGGACATACAGAAAGCCAAGAGACATATGAAAACATGCTCAAAGTCACTAATCATCCAAGAATGCAAATCAAAACGACTATGAGGTAACATCTCACACCTGTCAGACTGGCTATCATCAACAAATCAAACGACAAGTGCTGGCGAGGATGTGGAGAAAAAGGAACCCTTGTGCACTGCTGGTGGGAATGCAGACTGGTGCAGCCACTGTGGAAGATAGTATGGAGTTTCCTCAAAAAAAATGTATCCTACTTCTAGGAATATATCCCTAGTAACTACTAGTAGAAACACCAATCAGAAAGGGAAATAATATTTTTATTAATTTTTTCAGTGTTAATATTTATGTGGTACTTTTTCTTAAAATACATTTTTATTGATTTCCGACAGGAAGAGAGAGGGGGAGAGAAATAGAAACTTCAGTGATGAGAGAGAATCATTGATGGGCTCCTTCCTGCACTCTCCCAACTGGGGATTGAGCAGGCAACCCCAGCATGTGCCCTGACTGGGAATTGAACCGTGACCTCCTGGTTCATAGATCAATGCTAAACCACTGAGCCACCATGGCAGGGCTATATGGTACTTTCTATATCCTGTATGATCTTCCATATATTGTGTATTTGTTAAATTAATTTTTCACAATAGTTCTGTCAAGTACATGCTTTTTCATATTCCTATTTTACATATGAGAAACTGAGGCAAAGATACTTTAATTTGCCCTAGATCAGGGGTGGGCAACCTTTTTGTGAGTGTGTGCCAAAACCAGCAAAATCTCTGACTCAAAATTCTTCTGCGTGCCAGCCCTAATTTTTTGAGAACATGTTATGCCTACTTGATATCTCTTAAGGTGTACGTATGTGAAGAACCTTGAAGAAATAATAAAATTCATTTGAGCGACAAAAACACAGTATATGATGATGAAAAATACATTTATTTTTTAATGTATACATGTACACTGATAGTCCGACAGAAAACTTTATGACTCTGTTTGATATTATCAGTGGGACTTTTGCTGCTGCATCACTGATGACAGAGATTTTACATCAGGTTTATATTTCGTGACCTTCAGAGATATGCACGAGCTACTACTTTCATCCGTCAGGCTACTCCTATTACGAGACCTAACAAAATTCATCACTGAGAACAAAGATTCACAATTGTAAATGGAAGATTATAAGAGAGGGTTTTGCGTGCCAGCAAAAGGTACTGGTGTGCCATGTTTGGCATGCGTGCCAGGGGTTGCCCACCCCTGCCCTAGATCATGGAATTTTTAAATATAAACAAAGAAAATATATGAAGTGAACATATCTCTACTTCTATTACCAATACCTTTAACCTCTAAAACAGTAAATGAAGTAGTTTAGTTTTTGGCTGAAGTGAGCTGAAATGCATTCCGACTGGGTAATATTTTAACTTCCAGATCACCCGGATCCATATGTAAGATAAAAAAATATACACTGATACTTAGTATGTGAAGTGTGGCATCTTTGACCAATGCGAACTTTTGCTTGACAACCCCCAATATTCTTGGAAAATTATTGATCGTATTCTTTATTCCAGAAAACTGGAATCTATTTTGTGAACATCTATTTTATACATAATTGAACTATAATTAAGTTATCCCAAATCCGTGACGAAGCTCATTGTCTTTCTCCCTATTCTAGCATATTTCTCTTATTATATTCAATGTTCATTACAGGTTATATAATTACATGCAGTATATCCTTTTGGCTAGCATTACTGCATTTCACTTTTCTAATTTCCAGGCTCTTTAAAAAAATAAAAGCCACCCAAAGTCTCCACTTTAAAGTCTAAAACCTCTTTTGTAGTCCAGGGCTGCATTGCTGTAGTTTTCATTAGTATTTCCTCTTTGGGTTCTCTGAGTCTTAAGACTCTCAGCTAGTTTTATACTTCTAAAATATTTTAAGCCTTTCATGAAATAAATGTATCTCAGATATTACTAGAGTCTTTGACTAAAAATATGCTGAAAAACCCATTCAATTTTTATAGTAACTTTTATTCAATATTCTCTTTTTTATTTTGAACTTTATATAAAATGTTAAATATTTGAATGCTTTGAAACAGTTAATATCTGCTTTTCACCTCTTAGCGTCAATATTTATAAATGAGCACCAATGGCTTTCATTTGGTCACTTAATCTTTCCATTTTTATAACCTAGTGTAAGTGTGTGGAGAATAGATAGCAGACATGACTGCGCCTTCTAAAAGAGGGAAAGTATCTCCTACCATTCTGTGATGCTGCAATTCCATAGCCCTTGCTAATTTCCTTCACAAACTCTCACCCCCAAAGCACCCATGCTTCCTTTGCCTCACCTTGATACAGGTTTCTCAGTCATTTCAACATTTTTTCTCTCCTTTTTTTCATCCCCACTTCTCTGACGACTTACCTGCCCCTGTGTTCATTTCCTTGGAGGGCAAAATGGAACTAAAATAATATTTATTGTTATTTGATAAACATACCAGACCTTGTTTGTTTCTATCTTCTTCTTCCTATTCAGCCTCATTTATTAACATTCTATTTTTCCCTTTTGCCCATCTATGCATCAGCCATCCTGAATGTTGTCCTCTTCCTCCAATGTACCTTGATTGGTTTTGACTGCAGGCTTTTGTGCATGCTGACTTCTTTACGTTCAACACTTTCCCTTCCCTCCCTGCAGTTCCATATCTGCCTGCCAGAATAGATGCTACTGTAGCCAACAAACCATATTCAGCCAAGTCTGGGTTAAAGAAATTAATTTTTCTTAGAGGTTAGTGTTTCCTCTAGAATGTGCAATCTAGGAAGAATATTGTTAAAGTAAATGAAAAGATACTGCTATGTCAAGACCTGAGTCACTTGTACTATCACGCTGTCTTAAGATAATGACCACAGTCTGTGATGTTCATCTCCTGAAACACCGTTTTATCATTGTAAAACCAGAAGTATTGATATGGGGTTTCAGAGGGCCTTTGTAGTTCTAACATGTAATGATTTAGTAATTTTTAAAATATTGTATCACACTAAACCTTTTAAATATTTTTTCATGGTTTGTGTATATACCATACCGCTTTTGTGGTTTTATTATATAATAATCTAAAAGGGCTTTAACAATAGAGTAAATTTGGTTTTTCCACTTAAAAATGAAAATAGTTATAGTTAACATTTACTGAGGCCTACGATTTAAAAGGCTTCATATGTGCTGTTTCAAATGGACTTTTGATCATCTTTTCTATACCACGGACAATAAAACAAATTTCACATGAACTTGGTTTAGTATTTTAGAACAAGTTCAGAGTCAGGTTCATTATATCATCATCAGTAAATGTGTGGTGCTGGAGGCAGCAGAGTTCAAGAGTGAAGGCTATACAGCACAGGGTTGCTATAAACAAAGGTTGGCTATTGGTAGAAGGATGACATTCCTTCTAAATTTTATCATCTCAGTAATGCTTGATAATCTTCCATTTTAGTGATTAATGATCAAATGGGTAGCTTAAAATAGAAGCTGATACAAGCACTTATATTTAGAGCAAAATATTGATCAGAGAAGTGGTAAAAGTTATAGTCACGGGGCTTTTACTTTTTTTTAATGGATTGAGGAAATTCCTTCTCTCCAAAAAGGAACAAACTAACACAATCATGACAGAGATTAATTTACAGTGGGTGTCTTTAAGCTGTGGTTTGCAAACTCAATTGCTTTCAGTGCGCTAGGTTACTTTTCCCACAGTCACACAATATGTTAGTGACAAATCCTGATTTAGCCTAAGGTATTCAAAGTTTCTAAAATTAAATACATCTTGGTATTTGTGCCACATACTATAATGGCTATGATGCTATATTAAACAATGTTTTGGAATAAGATATATTTTAAATTAATGAAATTTATGAGTATTTATATATATTTACTAATTTAAGAATATTTTTGAAGTCTTTGAAAATTTAGAGTTGATATATACATTTATTTATCCATCCATCCATCCATCCATCCATCCATCCATCTATCCATCCAAAAAATTAACAAATTTGAAATTATTTCTATGGCTTTGATACTGTGCAAAGTGGTGATTATATGGCATATGTATAATGAACTCAGGAAACCAGAATATTAAAGTAATGACATTTCTATTTTTTCACACTTTTAATGAGCAGGCATTTATTTATACTGGCACTTCACCTTCACAACTCCACTAAGGGAGGTAGTGCAGATAGAATTATTTTTATTTTATGAGTGAAGAAAAAATCATAGTAAAGCTTTGGAAGTTAGTGCAAGTTATAAAGCAAGTTAGCACCAAGAACAGGAATTAAATCCATATCTTTTGACTTAAATCATATTGATTCTTCTGAACAACAATGTAATAAGAATGATTCTTGCAACTATTAACAATTTATTTCAACCCCATCTATTTGTAAAATGGAAGTCATTAAAAATAATCCTACATAATAAAAGGCTAATATGCAAACTGACCGAACAGCGGAATGACTGATCGCTATGACATGCGCTATCTACCAGGGGACAGACTCTCAATGCAGTAGCTGCCCCCTGATGGTCAGTGCACTCCCGCAGGGGAGTGCCACTCAGCCAGAAGCCAGCTCACTGCTGGTGAGCACAGCAGTGGTGGCGGGTGGTGGGAGCCTCTCCCACATCTGCGGCAGTACTAAGGACCCCTTGGGGGATGTCCAACTGCTGGGGAGTGGGCCTAAGCTGCAGTCAGACATCCCCCGAGGGGTTCTGGACTGCAAGAGGGCACATACTGGGCTGAGGGACCCTCCTGCCACAGTGCACGATGTCATGCATGGGGCCTCTAGTGATGTTATAATAAAGCAGGTTTACATAGAGGGAGAACTCACATGCCTGAAAAGCAACCAAAACCAGAGACTTTTCTTTTATGTTTTTTTCTGTTTCACATGTACCGATAGAAATAACAATGGAAGGAACATTCAGACCTTAAGATCCCTGTGGGCATGACCTCACATGATCTTTGGAAATGCATGAAAGCAGTATAAATCATTGGAGTAAGATGTTCATTCACAAGACTGTAATTTAAATAAAAGTATTGGAAGAATAAGAAGCTGTGCCAAATTAATTGCAAGGCAAAGAAGCATTCTGAAATGGTGAGAGGAATGATGTGTGAATAAAGCTATAACCCATGAATTAAGATTAGAATTTTCTCATATATATGAAATAAATGTAATCAAATCAATTTTGCCAGTTCCAAGATTGAGTTAACCAGGCTAGGTTTGGCTAGGCTAGATGCCTAGATAGAAGTGGGCAAAAGTGGGTTTATAGTTGCGTGTATGGAAAATAATACAATCTACACTAATAAAAGAGAAAGGTGCAAATTGGCCGTACCTTCATGACACCCACCAGCCAATCAGGAGTGAGTATGCAAATTAACCCAACAGAGATGGTGGGTTAATTTGCATACACAGGTGCCCAGGGGCCAGTGGCGGGGTGGGTCGCTTGTGTTGTCGCCATGGCAATGATGCAGGCGTTCCGCACTGCCCCAGCCGCTCTGGGCCTCTGGGCAGCATGGGAAGGCAGAAAGGCGGCTCCAGCTGGAGTGAAGGCGGTGCCGGCAGCCAGGGGAAGGAAGGCCCATTCTTGCACAAATCTTCTTGCATCAGACCTCTAGTAATCTATAATAATAAAAGTGTAGTATGCAAATTGACTGAATGGCCAAACAGCAGAAGGACTGTCCAGAGGACCTTCCGGACAACCATGCTATGACACGCACTGGCGCCAGGCCACACAAGGCGGGTGTGATGGCACCATCACACCATGATTACCCTGCAGAGGGAGGCCCAGGCCACCCTCTGTGGGGGCAGTGGATGGGGGGGCTCCATGATCAATTGCCACAAAAAGGGAGGCCCAGGCCATTAGGCGGCAGGGTGATCGATGGGGGAATGTGGGCCCTGCGATCACCCCACAGAGGGAGGCCCAGGCCACTGGCCAGCGATGCTGTGGTGGGTGTGCGGGGCCAGCCAGAGATCACCCTGCAGAGGGAGGCCAAGGCCAGCCAAGCGATTGCACCCCATCCCTGTTGCCCACAGATGGATGCAACTGGTGTTGGGGGAGGGGGGGCAGCGCAGCACAGATGGCAAGCAGTGGCAGCAGTGGGGGTGGGGCCAGCTGCCAAGAGCTGGGGGAAGAAAAGCCCCAGTAGGCCCTGATCACTGGCCAGGCCTAGGGACCCTACCCGAAGGGTCCCAGATTGTGAGAGGGTGCAGGCAGGCCCTGATCACTGGCCAGGCCTAGGGACCCTACCCGAAGGGTCCCAGATTGTGAGAGGGTGCAGGCAGGGCTGAGGGACAGCCCCACCCCACCCCCGTGCATGAATTTCATGCACCGGGCCTCCAGTTAATAAATCATAATACAAGAATAAACTCCATGTTTAATGTACTCACAACTGTAAACCTACTTTTACCCACCCCTGTACTTAATAAAATTTCATAAAGAAAACTATGACCTTTAATTCTAATATTTTTAATCCATTCCCCTTCATTTAAAAAAAATGGTCATCTAAAATTCAAAAAACTTTGCTGTTTCCAGCTGTTTCATTTTGCAGATGAGGAAATTTTTCTCCAGAAACATCAAATCAAACTTCAGTTATACCGGGAAACTTAGGCTGAAAACCATTGCTCTGCACTTGGCAGATCATCTTGAAACTAGACATTTTCCTTTGTCTTCAGTTTAGAAGTGTATCCTGGTAGCTGTCCATGAACCATTGAATGTGCCCACTCTATGATGCTTCTTTCTGTATGAAGCATATTTATGGACCAGTTGTACATTTTTCTTTGGGAATAGCTAAAAGTATAAGGGTTTGTGTATAACCCTAGCCAAGTTTTCTCTTGCTGTTTGCCCAGTAGACTAAACATGGAACAATAACTTCAGCTGCTAATTTGTGTTAGAACCTGCAGCAGGAAACTATTCCCACCTAAAATTTGGGTCACCTTCAGTTCAATACTTGGCCACTTAATTGAAACAAAGGCCAATGATTAAAAGATATCCCACTTTTACATTCATCTCAAAGGCTCTAGTTGGTGTAGCTCAATTGGAGTGTTGTCCCATCTACTGAAAGGTTGCCTGTTCAATTCCCAGGGAAGGCTCATACCTAGGTTGCGGGTTTGATCCCCGGTTGGGGCACCTAAGGAGGCAAACAATCAGTGTTCGCTCTCACATTGATATTTCTCTCTCTCCCCCCACACTCCCTATCTCTAAAATCAATAGCATAGCTCAGGAGGGGATTTAAAAAGAAAAAGATGCTTAAATTTATCTCAAAGATGCTGAAGAAAGAAGAAACACTATCAAATAAACAATGGTACAATGGTTTATCACTTGGCATTTCATACTCACTGAAGAAGCTATTTTAAACTAATTTACACAATATTAAAATATAATTTTTGTCAATATTAAGTTTATATTTAATCTATATCTATCTATCTATCTATCTATCTATCTATCTATCTATCTATCTGAAATAAATTTGTTAAGGCATTCTCAAAACATTCAAGAAAGTTTTGGTCTTTGTCCTAACCAGTTTGGCTCAGTGGATAGAGCCTTGGCCTGCGGACTGAAGGGGCCCAGGTTCGATTCCGGTCAAGGGCATGTACCTTGGTTGTGGGCACATCCCCAGTAGGGGGTGTGCATTCCTCTCTGTAAAAAGTCAGTAAAATATATTTTTAAAAAAAGGAATGTTTTGGTGTGACCTTTTTACTAGCATTTTGATTATGCCATAGATATAGATTTTAAAAATAAAACAACACTCTATCGCTGCCTATCATAGTTATTGGGATGCAGTGCCTATCTCTTATCACCTGAATAGTCTTCATTGATGCTGACATCCATTATGTAGATTTTATAGTTGTCACCTTCTTGATTTTATCAGACAGAATGGAGGTTTTTGTGTGACAACCAGAACTCATATACTGGACTTAATGATCTATAAATGGTTTGTTATTTAATATGTACAATGGTAGCCTTTGTCCAGTTATGTAACCAGAAATAAGAAGCAAGATAGGTCATGCACAGATAGCAAACACTCATGGCTGCTACCTGGATGACAGAAAAAGTGAGGGATCATCAATTTTAGGATGCATATTGATAATAGTTGTGTTATAATGTTTCTTAAAAATGCACAGCAATCATTGTGACAGATAAGGTGCATTGATGATTGATAAATTTAGTGATCAAAAGTTTAAGGAGAAACTGGAAATGTGCCTAGTATCAAATGTCTTTCTAGAAGGTATTTATTAATTACAGAGGGGAAAATCTTGACTGTGAGAAAACACCAAAGACAGCACATAACTGAGTAAACAATGTTAACGTCACCATTAGTAAGATAGTGACATCATGAATACTGATATCATGGATTGAGAAGAAACTCATCTAATCATGGATCACAAATCCAAATTGAGGAGCAGTCTATAAAATAACTGGTTGGTATTCTCCAAAAGTGTCAAGCTCATGTCAAAACAAAGTAAGACTGAGGAACTATCATAGAAAACTAAGGAGAAAAAAACAATGAAATGTAATATTGGATCCTGGAGAGGATAATGGAATTGAAATAAGAAAGCAATAGAGAATGGTGAAATTTGATTTAACTTTAGGGGAAGCTGAGTGAAGGGTATACTAGAAGTCTACTATTTTGCAACTTCTCTCTATGTCTACAATTACCTTAATTTTAAAAATAATAAAATATGTATTATGGAATTGATGAATTATATAATTTTGGCCCAGTATTTTAAAGATAGAGATATTTTATGTTCATTTATATGTTTTTCTCATACAATAATAATACTTTTTCTTGGAGCATGTCAAAAGTTTTTATAAATGTGCCATGATTTAAAGTATACGTGGCTATACTTGGCAGTCCTAAAATAGGGCTCAATTTAGTGCATATGTATTTATGCTAGCATTCCATAAAACATCTAGCAATCTTTCACTTTTTTTCCTGACAGATAACACATTTAAAGCTTATGCTTCTAACACCAGTCAGTACCAAATTTTAATTTTGCTAAGTGGCTACACATTATCATAGCAGTTGGTGCAAAAACATTTCCTAAGCCAGTCTAGTGATTGTCAATACAGTCCAGAAGTTCTGGGAAGTGCATACCAAGCATACAAATTACTGTTTCAGGAAAAAGTTTGTTTTCAGTAGGACTTCAGCATCCATTCCGATATTGCAGGTTTGAACACCGTCTATGTATGGCATAACCTTGGAGAATCGCTGAAGCAGAAACTTGCTTGAAGAGAGAGGGGGATCTTGCCCCTCACTCAGTCCACCTTCTGGTCTGTGCACAGATAAACTGATGGCTTGCAGCATCTCACTAGCTTTTTACATTTGTTTTTCTAAGTGCTGCATTTTCCTGGTGTTTAATGTACGGAAGTAAATGCGTTAAAAGATGCCTGGATGACAATCTTCATGTGAAAGCTATCACTATTTTCCTCATCCTCAATCCAACAAGTAGTTGTTCTGAGCGTGACTAGTCAGATAGTAGTGAGTTTCCTGAGTGGTATATATTGAATTTTATAATTGTAGGGCCAGAGATGATAAAGACCTCAGAGTTCTCTGCTTGCCCATTTTAAAGGTTGATTCTAGCAATACATTTTTGAGCTTCAATGGCAATTAAGATGTTTATTGTACATCAGCATCCATCATTGCGATGGTGTATTATTAATGCAATCCCTATTAGGTAGATGGTATTTTATCCCAATATTATAGATTATGAACCTTGGGCTTATAAACAATAAACATTTTACCTTAGGTCACTGGGCAGTTTCAAATCTAGGGAATCTAATCTCAAAATTCATATTCTTAGAAAGATATTCTCCAGATTCATCCACATTATCTCAAATGCCAGTATTTAATAGTTTCTTATGGCTAGGTAGTTTAAGGGAGACCAAAAAGTCAAAAACCATATGGTTTCACTCACAAATGGGATATAAATTGAAAGCAAAAAATGAACATACAAGAAAAACAAATAAAAGCTCATAGACAGACAACAGTATGGTGGTTACCAGAGGAAAGGGGGGTGGGGGAAGAGTAAAGAGGGTCAAATATATGGTGACAGAAGAAGATTTGACTCTGGGTGGTGGTGGGCATACAAAGCAATATACACAGATGACGTATCATAGAATTGTACACTTTAAACTTAGGGAACTTTATTAACCAATGCCCCCCCCCAAATTTAATAAAAATAAAAATTAAAAAGATAGACCAAAGAAAGCCCATGTTCTTAACCCCTACACTGTACTATTCAAAAGGAGTTGAGCATGTAAACATGGATAAAAACAATCATCTAGCTTTTGAAGAATTCAGAGATGAGAGATTAATCCTATTGTTGCCACAGGGACCAGTTCAAGGAAGTAATGAAGCCTGTGTTTTCAAAGAACTAGAACCTTCATTTCATCCAAGGCCCTGCTATAAACCTCACACCATGTATCTAGTTATTGCTGCATAGAAAATGATCCAAAATTTATCTCCAAATAATAAGCATTTGTCACTCCCCAAGAATATGTGGGTTTGCTGGATAGTTCTGTTATCATCCAGGCTTTGGCTAACCCTGGCTGGCTCATTTACTCTCTGATTTTATGCCGGCAGTCATTCTGGGTGGCTTCACTCACAAGTCTGGCTATTGACTGGTGGGCTACCTGGCCTTATTCCCCTGATGAGCAGGACTCTAAGAATGAGGGCAAGGCCTGTTGAGGTTCAGAAAAGACACATCATCATTTCTACCATTTTTTATGAGACATGACAAGTCATAAGGCATGTCTAGATCTAAAGGATAAATACATTCCATTTATTGATGGAAAGAGCACTGAAGTCACATTTCAAAGAAGCTATGAAGAATTGGGGATATATTTGTAATCCATTCTCTCTCTCTCTCTCTCTCTCTCTCTCTCTCTCTCTCTCTCACACACACACACACACACACACACACACACAATGTGTCTATCTTCTGCATGAATAATTCTATGATTTTATCACCTGAGACACTCCCTCAGTGACTGCACACATTTCCATTTCACATGTGTCTGTGCACACATATTTTAGAGGTCTCTTGCTTCTGGGAGTCCGCAAATACTGGTCAGCCTTCTTGACACAGATGAAGCGATTCAATTTGCAGTTGTAACTTTTATGTGAGTAGCTAGAAGATAGGCTCTGGAAGATTGATTGGTTTCTACTATAGTCTCAGATGTTCACATGTAGCAAGTTCATGACTTTGGTGAAGTGAGAAGGCTTTCTGGATAGCCATATTTAAGATACACTGCACTTCACAGGGGTCACACTTTCTGTAAGACTTTAGTATAGCTTGTTTGCCTAAAAATCAGGAAAGTTTGGTATCATCTACATTCCTCCAGTTTAGTCTCTCTTTGGCAGTGGCAAGGGAAGGTCTTCCCCTGTCCCACCTGCTGAGTTACTAAGTGCACTGTGTTAGTTACGTTGCATACAGTACTTCATGTGTTCCTTCCAGCATCACCAAAATTTTTTTATGGAAAAGTAAAGGTTAGAGCAGTTAAATAAATTGTCCAGGACACAGTTAAGATTTTAAGCAGATTTTGAACCCAAATCTATTTAACATAAAAGTTCATTTTCTAAAAATGAAGTTGTATTTTGGAAATCTTACAATAATTAAACAATTAGAGTCATTTACAATTCAGTTCAAGAAAGACTATATATATGATATAGATAAAACGACTTCTGTCTTACAGATTCATAGGTTATTCTGATTGAAAGCAATTCTTCACTTGATGAGTAAGATCTAGGCCTCAACTTCCCCAGGCAATTAGTTGACTTGTTATTTTACCTATTTTTTTTAGTCTTCTTTTATTTTTCCTGGATTGTTTACTGAATGTTATATAGGGTGTTAGCATAGTTATTTTTTTTTAATCCTCTTTCTAGATTGTGCATTTTCTCTTTATAAACTAAGCACTGATTTGTGATACTGGTTGAAACATGACATAATAGTTATATACCTTTATTGAAAAAAGTCTCACTTCTTGGATGTTGATATTCTTGGAAAAGATTATTTTTGTTTTGTTATTTTCTGGTTATTTTGTTCAGTTGAAATATAATGCTACTAAATGGTGGAATATATTTTAGCCATATTGTCCAGATACATGGATTTGTAATGACTGTATTTATTATGAATCAGGAATATATGACTCTATAGGAAACTAAGACACAAGTCTTATCCACAGAGGTGGTTCATATAGGAGTAGGTGCCTATTAAAGCTTATGTTATTTAGATAAGAATTATAATGGGGTGTTTTAAGAAATGCTTTTTTTTCTGATCACAAAATTATTACATATTAATTATAGAATAATTGAACATTAATGACAAATAAAAGGAAAATAAGTGCCAGAGATTCAAAATTTAGAAATTATTCCTAATTGTTTGGGACACTTCCTTTCATTATTTTTTCAAATGGCATGGTGGATATCATACTCTATATAGATGTATATACTATTTTTTCTACATATAACATAAATGTGTTTTAATATAGATTAAAGAAATAAGAAAATCAAGGAACGAAAGAAGACAAGTACATTGTGTTAAGATCATTACTAGAATGAAAAATTCTAAAATTTATTTAATCACTTACCAAATTATAATTCATAGAAAACCTACTTTTTAGTCATTGGTACAATCATGGAAATGTAACCCCTATATGTATGAAACTCAGGCTGGTAAAATTTCAATTTCATGATAGACTAGGAATAAGAGAGGTAACTATGGTATTCTTTTGATAATAAAGTGGAGGGAATATTATCTGAGGAATTGGTTATTATCAAACAATGAATGAGACTTAGAATTTTCTTTGTGATATCATGTGTACACTTTTTTGATATTTAAACATACCGATATTTTAAATATGAGTTATCACTGTAATACATTAAAAATAACCTAATATTTCATTAAAGTCCCAGAGCTTCACAGTTTTAGTATTTGCAAAGGGAAGCTGTAACATGCACTGACCTGGTATGAAATTCACTTCATTCTTTGTTTTGCTCCTACTCTCAACAATCAGGGGTTTTCAAATTTATCCCTTGTTTCATGTGGTTTTGTTTGTTTGTTTGTTTGTTTTTAGGCTGGGGCCACACAGATGTTTGAAAAACAGATGCAATCTAAAGGGAACATTTTCTTATCTGTTAGAGTCAATACTGTGAATGGGGCATCAGGGAACTATAATTGGTATTCTTTTAATAAAAGAACTCTCTTCTTGGTGAACAATATGAGTCATCGTATGGCTTCACTAAGGGAGGAGCTCATCCATTTTGCCACCAGACAGGTTTAATACAACTAAAGGCAACAACAAAGTGGTAGAAATAAGATTTATAATAAAGTTGAACAGGAGTCTTACAGATTAAAACATAGTTCATCAAAGTGGGTTTACTGCTAAGCATACATTTCAGCAAATTTCTTTATCTGTACTGGGAAAATACCGGCTCTTCCACAAAATACCGACTTCTGCGCATGGGCCACGAAGTTTCAATCGCATTGTACGTGCGCGCCGGTATTTTGTGGAAGAGCCACACTGAAGGGGCCAAAAAGCCGCATGTGGCTTGCAAGCCATGGTTTGCCGACCACGGTCCTAGGGAATGCAGTCTAGTGCAGCCACTAAGGAAAACAGTATGGAGTTTCCTCAAAAAATAAAAAATGGAACTCCCATTTGACCCAGTGATCCCACTTCTAGAAATATATCCTAAGAAACCTGAAACACAATCTGAAAGAATATATGCACCCCTATGTTCATAGCAGCACAATTTATAATAGCTAAGATTTAGAAATAGTTCAGGTGCCCATCAGTAGAGGAGTGGATAAAAAAACCTGTGGTACATTTACACAATGGAATACTACGAAGCAATAAAGAAGAAGGAACTCTTACCTTTTGAGACAGCATGGAGGGACTTGGAGAGTATTATGCTAAGTGAAGTAAGCCAGTTAGAGTATCAAATGATCTCACTCATATGTGGAATCTAATGAACAAAATAAACTGATGAACAAAATAGATCCAGAGACATAGAAGCAACAGACAGGAATTTCAGAGGGAAGGTGGGGTTGGAGGGTGAGGGATGGGGAGAGATTTAACCAGGGAATTTATATGCATATATGCATAGTCTATGGGCACAGACTATAGAGTGGTGAAGGCCTGGAAGGGACAGGTGTGGGAGGAGAAGGTCAATGGGAAAAAAAAACAAACAAAACATAAAACAAAGGGGGCACTGTAATATTTTCAACAATAAAGATAAATTTTAAAGAATAAAATGGTCATCTATTAGTACCTATTAATAAAATGCATTTAAAGGTACATAGGAAAGGCTATTGGCCCACTATAGTCAAATTTGCAGTAACTTGAATAGGAAGTAAGGTCATTAGATCTATATTTAGCCATTTATCTACATGAAACATTTATTTTGACAAACTTATTGAGTACTTACTATGTACTGTATTCTAAAAATGGAATAATGAATTAGACACAATCCCTTTTCTCAAAGTTTTATCACCCTAGGTTCTGGGACTATAGGTAGCTATTATACTATGTCAGTACTCCTATAATAGATGTATAATAAAATTCTAAGAAATAACATGTCACTCAAAGATCCTAAGGAGGTTGGCTTCCTGTAAACAGAGATATAACTGAAAACTGATATGATCAGATCTGTGCTTTAGCCCAGAAATTCTAATAAAATGTGGCGGGCAGTTTAAAGGGTTTTATTGATGCTGGAGTTAAAGAGATTGGTTAAAGATTTTTGATCTAGTTGTAGCAGAGCAAGTGAGGGTTTTATTGATAGTGGGTGGAAGGAGCACCTACCTCTGCAACAAAGGGGAAAAGATGGGAATATTTTTATTTTTACTTCTCTGGGCACATGAGGGTGTTAGCATTTAGCACACACACACACACACAAAAATAGTGCTATTAAAAAATTAAACTTTATTATACATCTTATGTTATGCCAAGTTCTCTTACTGTATAACTTCATATCTAAAGTTTTGAAAGTTTTTAATCTATGACCTTAAATCACAAAGATTTCAAGTATTTTGAAAGTACTTCAGATTGAGTATTTTGATTGTCAAATATTTAGTCTTATGTGTGCTAGTGGATCTTAAACTAAAAGTTATGTAAGTATTTTTATTGGATAAAATAAATTAAATGTTGATTTGAATTTATATAATAAGACTTTCTGTATAACATTGAGATTAATGTAAAAGTACTTCAAGTGTAATTTCATACTATATAAGTATTATTTTGCAACTATAAGACCAGTATTTATTTGATTGCTATGGAGGTAGCATGGTGTTAGTTACTAAAATACAAGGCATCTATATATATATAAAACCCTAATATGCAAATAAACCGAAAGGCGGAACAACTGAACAACAGATCAAATGGTCACTATGACCGCTGACCATCAGGGGGCGTGCAGGGAACATGGGCCTCGGCAGCAGGTGGCAGAGTGTGGAACATAGCTGGCATTGGCTGTTGGGGATGGTGGGCCAGGTGGAGCAGGTGAGTGGTGGGATGGTGGAGCAGGGGCACCAGACCAAGGCAGGGCACTGGTTGTGTCATAAGGGCCCTCCTCTGCTGATTACTGAAAATTCTTTGCTCCTGTGCTCCGCAGTCCTACTGGGCGCTCACACCTGCTGCTGGCGTCCGGTGCCTACCCTGATCACTCGGCGCTGTCAGTGGGTGCGAGTGGTGGCTGCTGGCCCTGATCGCCCCTCAGGGCTTTTCAACCTCCCCCTGCTCCTGAGGGGCAATAGGGGCTGGCAGCCACCTCTCGCACCCGCTGCTGGCGACAGCCTCGCTTGCACCCACTACCAGCGCCAGTCCCGCTTGTACTCGCAGCCACCACCTGAGCTGCTGCTCGCACCTGCTGCTGGTCCCGATTGCTCGGCTCTGTCCATGGGTGCGAGCAGTGATGCCAGTCCTGATCGCTCCTGAGGGCTTCTCTACCTCCCCCTGCTCCTGAGGGGTGATGAGGCAGCAGCCACCGCTCGCACCCTCTGATGGCCCCAATCACTCTGTGCCATCAGTGGGCACCGTCAGCAGGTGCGAACAGGGCCGGTGTCTGCAGCACATAGGAGTTGTGGCATTGGGAGTGGGGCTGCTGCCAGACAGGGGACCAGGGGCTGTGGCAGGAGGGGCAGGGCTGGGGCGTGGAGGATGGGCCAAGACCCGCCCCTGTGCCCACGGCAGCCTCATGGCCCACAGTTCCTTTCAAGGTGCACGAATTCATGCACTGGGCCCCTAGTTTTATAATAATTTGTCCATATGTTTTGGTTCAAAGAGAGCAGTTTGACTTTACTTGGTTCACTAATTGTTTGTGTTCACTTATTCCAGAATGTATAGTGTGTACCTACTAAGTACCAGGTGACATGCTCAATATTGTGCATATCAAGATGCATCAGGCTGTCTTTGGAACTCAGTAGGAGAGATGTGCAGAGAGAGGAACAAGACCCTTTGATAAGTGCTATTGTACCACAATGACCCATTTGGAAGAGTGTGACTACTGTTTAGGAGAACATGTCTAATTGCTTGATTAGTTTGATGTTGTAAAACTTGCACTACAGCACCTATAAACAGCCAGTGTATAAGGATACAAGGTCTAGCTAGCTATGAGCATCATTCCAGGAAATGATGCTCAGTGTTGACCCAAAGTCAACATTTTGTAATCACTTGGATTGTTTACAGATGTTTTAATTGTGAGACCAACTATTAAAAAACCCACCTACAATGAGTTACATATTAATTGAACTAAATGAATTTAAATTATGGTCTTTTAAAAAAATTGCCCAACAGAAGGAATGTAATCAAAACTCAGACCCTTCAATTGTCATGAACAACCCACTACTCAGGAACAGGTCACTGGGGCATGAGTGTGAAGGTAGCCTAGCCATAATCTTGTGGCAGCAGAGAGAAGGACACTGTACTAGGAGCTGGCCGATGTAATTATTATCATTGAGCAAGACACATGACCTCCTTATGCCTAGGTTTCTTTCCTTACACAGTTGGCAATTTTGTCAGTACACCTCCTTATCCAAAATTATGTTTTTCTCATTCTACAGAAGAGAGCATTCATAGGTTTTCAGGAACTTTTTGGTCTGAGAAAAACGTGAAAGAAACGCTTCAGTAGCGCTATGACCAGTAATATAAGAAAGCAGGAATGTAGCCTGAGATTAAAAACAACAACAGTAAATACATATAAACAAATTACTTTTGTTAAATGGTCATCTTCACTGTCATATGCAACATTGATTTAACCCTAATAGTTGTGCTACTTCATGATAAATAGACACTGTCTTCTGGCAGAGTTACATAGTATGTTAATTTGTTTAAAACCTTTATTTCTAATGTGTTCCATATTGAGAACAAGTAAATCAATAGTTCAGGAACTATTATTTCAAAAAAACAAGAAAGCAAACACAATGTAAACATTAATATTCTTGATCTGTAATAAAAATTATAAATTGTGACTCCAGGTCAATCAGACTAAGTTGCCCATATTCCTCCCATTTTACAGATGATGAAACAGGCACTCACATAGTTGCCGGGATAGTTTCATTGCTTTACTAATTGCCTGGATGTTCCTAATGGATTTCTGTGATTTAGGGGTCTCTAGCTATTAGTTTTGTCATCGATGACATGAGTGAATTGGATATTTTAGTCTCCTAGATTTTTTTGGTATTGGGATTTACCTAACTATAGTTGTATATACAGCTCTAATGCAATATAGATTATTGAAAATATATTAGAAGAAAAAAATTGACTCAAACCCTTTGAGTTCTGTTCCCACTGCCACATGCTAGCTGACCTTTCATCTTCTCACCCTGAAATTATAACTGTCAGTCTTTTTTAAACTCTCCCTTTCTCCCCCCCCTCCCTTCTGTAACAATCAACCTGGAGTTTGACCTACATAAAGAAAAGCATTGTCTTTCTCTGACTGTCTTATTTGGCTTAGCATAATGCTCTCCAGGTCCGTCCATGCTGTTGCAAATGGTATGAATTCCTTCTTTTTTTACAGCAGCATAGTATTCCATTGTGTAGATGTACCACAGTTTTTTAATACACTGCTGATGGGCACTTAGGATGTTTCCAAACCTTAGCTATGGTGAATTGCGCTGCTAAGAACATACGGGTGCATATATCCTTTCTGATTGGTATTTCTAGTTTCTTGGGATATATTCCTAGAAGTGGGGAAGATAAGTATCACAAGATCTCACTCATATGTAGAATCTAATGAACAATATAAAGTGATGAACAAAAATAGATCCAGAGAAATAGAAGCATCAGACAAACTAAACTGTTGAACCTCAGAGGGAAGGCAGGCGAGGGTGGGTGGGTGGGTGGGAAGAGATCAACCAAAGATTTTTTATGCATATATGCATAACTCATGGACTCAGACAAGGCCTGGGGGTGGGGGGGGCAGGAGCAAGCTGGAAAAGGTCAATGGGGAATCAGGAGAACAGACATAATACTTTTTAACAATAAAGATTTTTTTTTAAAAAAAGAAGAAAAGCATTGTGCTGCTCTTGGATCAGACAATTGTTCCAAACAGTCTCTGTTTGTGTGCAGTATGCAGTCTAGTAGAGATCATAGCAAATAACTGCACATACGCCAGTGTTTCAAAAAGAGCCTCTGAGATAACTAATTTCCTCTCCTTTAATTTACCTACTAGGCTAATCTTCCTGTAAAACAAAACAAAACGCTTCCTTGCTCCTGTACCTCTGCCTAAAATTTGTATTGCCTCCTTGACTTATCTTAAACTAAATTTCAATTCTTCTGCCTTACTTTAAAGCTTATACATTGCTTGTTGTTAACTGCATTACCCCCCACCCCCACCCCCAATGCAACTTTACCCCAATTAGCCCAGTCTCATCACTGCTCACTGGCTTCCTTAATTCTCATTGTCATACTCACTTCTATGCTATTACTCCTATTCTTCTTCTTCTCTTATGAAACATGTGCCATTTTTATAGGTCCAGCTCTTTCTTACCTTTCGCTGTAAACTCTTCCAAGACCAGTCTCCCTTTTGGCTTCCGGCAGCCAAGTAATGGATCTAATAACTGCCTACTAATGATGAATTTTGTGTGGAGCTTGTGTTCTTGGCTTTCTGCCTTTCTCATCCCTTAAGAAACTTACTAGGGCTCGCGCATGAATAAAACCACAGTATAGAGCTTGCCTTTTTTTTCCCAAGACTATACTTATGTAAACTGACAAAGCAGGAATTCTTTGTAGACTCACTTGACAGTACAATCATGATTTCTGGAAGTGGGTTATGAAGTAAAAGGGATTGAGATTTTCACCTATGTTGTTGGTTTTAAAAAGTAGCCCGATGTTTAAATATTTACCTGTCTCTGTACTATGTGGCATATTTGTGTTTGAATTTTCCCTCCATAGGTTGGTCCATTAGTTCCAGTTCTCTGGATGCCATACCGCATTTCTTGCCAAGAGATGTGTATATACCCAAGAAGATGAGTGTGTAAATCATTTTGAACATATGTTCGCCATTTCAGTGTTTTACCTTAAGCACTCAGGTGTAAGTGGAATTTTATATGGATCTCTCATTAAATGGTGAATGGAAGCATTCAGCAAAACACAGGGCTGTTAAACATATGTCCTCAGCAATTATGTGCCATTTCTTCCTTAAGTTCATTCTTCCCTTAATATCGGTTGCTGAATTTGCAACTTCTGTCTCAGAGATTTCTATCATTCCAGCAAATCCACTGAAAAATATCCCCACTGAGTATTGTTGCTTCATTTAATAACTTCTTTTCTTAATTATGGTTCAACCTGTATAGTAGGGGTTAAGCTTCTTTGGTTCGTAAGAAAAGAAATAGGGAGATACCTGGTAATCGGTGCTCGGAAACATTATTGTATCACAAAAAAATGTGGGTGTTTTTTTTGTTTGTTTTTGTACTGATTATTGTTTGCTTGCATTCTAGAAATAAATGTAAATACTTAACTTTTAATCCAATACCACTAACATTTCCAGAGCACACGTTATGGTCAAGGTATCACACCAATCACCAGGAGCAATAGGGATGTGAAGGTCATACTTGCTGCTCCTCAGTAAGCAGAGTAAGTGGCAGACTTGGGCTGAACTATACAACTGCACTAAATAAAAATGACTCGTATCAAAGTAAGATGATCAGTAGGAGAGAAGACCAGGAGAGGGGGTAATTGGTTCTGCTAAAGCATCCCTCAGTCACCTTTTCATCAAGCCACCTTGCACTAATGGGGCACATAAATAACAGAAGTGTGCCATAGGTTATCCAATAAACTCAAAACTGGAATGCCTCCTCTCTCCTAAGAAATATAAAGCTCATTTATTTGTAGGTGGAATGCGTATCACACGTGTGGCTGCACCCCCTGAAGAAATGGTATGTTTCTCCATTTACCGCAAAGACTGGAAAACATAGTTTGGAGTCTAAACTCTAAGTTATTACTATATATCATCTTAATCAGAGTAAAACGTATGCCCTGTGTTATACGTTGCACTCTTTTTTCTTTTGGCTCAAGGCTTTATTTACAGTGCTTAAATGGAGCAGAGCATCAGATTACTTTTTAGTTTTGATTTAAAAATATGTCTGGATGGGTGGAAAGACAGCACAATTGGTTGGTATGTAGCAAAACCCATGAAAATATTAAAAGTAAATTAATTAGCTAACATTGATTAATAACAATATATAAGTTTTAGGTGTACAATTTTTAATACATCATCTGTACGTTGCATTGTGTGTTCACAACCAAGTCTAGTCTCCTCCTATCACCTATATTTGACCCGCTTTACCCTCTTCATCCTCCCCGCATCCTCTCCTCTCTGGTAACTATCACCATACTGTTGTCGGTGTCTATGAATTTGTTTTGATTGTATGTTGCTTTCTGTTTTATATCCTACATCTGGGTAAAATCATATGGTTCTTGTCCTTTTGCATCTGACTATTTCACATAGTATGATACTCTTAAGATCTATCCATGTTGTAAATGGCAACATTTAACCGTTGTTATGAGTGAGTAGTATTCCTTTGTCCATATACATATTCTTGTAGAATGGCTATTATCAGTAAGATTAGGGGCCCAGTGCACAAATTCGTGCACCTTGAAAGGAACTGTGATCCCTGCTCCCACTGCCACCGCTCCCATTTGCTGACGTCGCCAGCCCTGCTTGCACTCACTGACAGTGTGGAGCTATTGGGTCCGGCACCAGCAGTGGGTGCGAGTGGGGCCATCAACTACAGCAGGTGCGAGAGGTGGCTGCCAGCCTTGATCACCCCTCAGGAGCAAGGGGAGGTAGGGAAGCCCTGAGGGGCGATTGGTGCCAATTGGGACCAGCACGGGTGTGAGCGGCGGCTCCAGCGCTGGCAGCAGGTGTGAGTAGGGCCAGCACTGGCAGTAGATGCAAGCACCGGGCAGTAGATGCAAGCACCGGGCAGGACCGCGGCACACAGGAGCAAAGAATTTTCAGTAACCACCAGAGGCTTGCCCTGATGACAGCAACCAGTGCCCCACCTTGGTCTGGCATCCCCACTCACCTGCTCCAGCTTCCTGCCGTGGCTGACGCCCTCCATGTTCTGCACTCTGCCACCTGCTGTCGACGCCCACCATGTTCTGCACGTGCCCCCTGACAGCGCACATCATAGCGACCGGTTGTTCGGTTGTTCCACTGTTCTCTCTATTTGCATATTAGGGTTATAGATAGATAGATAAGGAATAACAAGGGTTGGAGAGGGTATCGAGAAAAGGGAACCCTTGTACACAGATGGTCAGAATGGAAATTGGTGCAGCCCTCAAAAAAATTAACAATAAAGCTACCATATGACCCAGCAGTCCCTCTGCTGGGTATCTACCCCAAAATTTTGAAAACATTATTCATAAAGAATATGTACCCCTATTTTCATTGCATCATTATTCACCATAGCAAAGATATGCAAACCACGGAAATATTCTTTGACCGATGATGACAAGGCACTTTTTTTTAATATAGGTTAAAACACCTCTCAGATCACTTTTATAGCTGACTTGGTCAGTTTTATAACTGAATAAATACACTTAATTACCTGATTTAAGATTACCATTGAGGATCACATACTTCAGGGAATAATAGTTTGAAAAGCTTCAAGTCTTTTTGGTTATACCAGCCCCACTTAAGCCTCTCCGTGGTTCCTGCAACTTTTGCTGCTGCGTTGTCCCCTGACCAGAGAGATGGCTTAAGAAACACTTGCTTACCCTTGCCTTATGCATTTATTATCAGAGAAATACCTTTTAGTTCATCCCTTAGTCTTCCCTGTAATACCGCAGGCAATTCTTTCAGATCAAAGTGATAAGAGATGCTGTAGAACATCTTTAGATGTTGGCTGGTTTTGTTCATAATCTCAACTCACCCGCTTCCCAGCTAACAAATACTGAGTAAGTAACTAAGCCTCTTTGTCCTTTAGTCCGCAGTTTTCTCATCTATTAAATGGGGGTAATAATGACTACCTGGAGTCAGTGTGAAAATTAAGTAAGTTTATCCATATGAGGTGACTGGCACATGCCATTCTGCAATTATTATTATTGCTATGACTGTCACCATGAAATTGCACACATTTCTTTGACTCCCTTAATGAATAATATAGTTCCATGAAGAACATTGAAAATCATGTTTCTGTTTTGACTCTAAAACCTGGGAGTCAAATTTTGAGACAACCTGAGTAACTTGTATAGGATGAGAATCTTACATATAAGTGCTTGAAGTGATTTAGTTTGGGATTCCTGGGAGATTTAGGTCACAAAAACCATATAAAGAAGCCATATAAAGACACTTTATCTATGTTATAGGTTTGATAATTCAAAAGTTGCCTTTTTGAGCTACTCTGATTTATTAGTCAATTGTTACATACATTTTAATATGAAGCTAATTTTGTTAACTTTTTGTGCCATTTAAAAATGAGATTTATGGTCCTAGCTGATTTGGCTCAGTGGATAGAGCGTCAGCTTGCAGAATGAAGGGCCCCGGTTTCGATTCCAGTCAAGGGCACATGCCCAGGTTACGGGCTCCATACCCAGTGGGGGTTGTGCAGGAGGCAGCCAACCAATGATTCTATCACATTGATGTTTCTCTCTCTCTCCCTCTCCCTTCCTTTCTGAAATCAATAAAAATATTTTTTAAAAATTAGATTTATGGAAAAATATATCCATTAAAAATAATATTGGGAGGTATTTATGAAGAAGCTACAGATGATTTTTGTTGGACTGAGAATTGGACTTAATGTAAAAATTTCGATATTTGTTAGGTTATGAATCACAGAATCCATTAGTACAGGGGTCCTCAAACTTTTTAAACAGGGGGCCAGTTCACTGTCCCTCAGACCGTTGGAGGGCTGGACTATAGTTTAAAAAAAAACTATGAACAAATTCCTATGCACACTGCACATATCTTATTTTGAAGTAAAAAAACAAAATGGGAACAAATACAATATTTGTATTTGCATGTGGCCCGCGGGCCGTAGTTTGAGGACCCCTGCATTAGTAGTTAGTGAAAATCACTATACTTGTTTATTTTTCTCTTGCTGATAGTTTTGAGTGAAAGTATAAAATGTTTTGTTGGATTAATTTTTTTTTCCATAGTGATCTACAGTAGAGGGATGGAGAAAAGCTACTATAACTTCAAATATTTAGGTTTTCCACTTCACTGTTCTTACTCTATGCATTGTGAAGGATGGCGTCCACAGGAACTGTTTGATGGAAGTCTCTGTATTGGCAGAGCTATGCTCTCCCAGATGAAAAACCCTGCACTGAGTGACTGCTGTGCATCCCTGTCCATCTGGCTTCCATGTCTGGGAACCCTGGGAATTCCAATGGTTTTTCATGTGGTAGCAACACCATTTGGGACAAGGGAATGAGTACTATGTGCCAAACATTGTGTAGTAGACACTTTATAATTTGACAAATAAAAGAAATCATTGAAAGAGCCTCGTTATTTGACTAATAAATATTTATAGGCCAGAACCAGAAACTCTAAAACATAATATTTTTTTAAAAATCTTTATTGTTGAAAGTATTATGTATGTCCCTATTCCCCCCCCCATTGACCCCTTTTAGCCCAGCCCTGTCCCCACCCCAGTCCTTCATCACATCATTGTCTTTGTCCATGGGCTATGCATATATGCATACAAGTTCTTCCTTTAATCTCTTCCTACCCACCCACCCACCCACCACTGCCTTCCCTCTGAGATTCAACAGTCTGTCCCAGGCTTCTATGTCTCTGGATCTATTTTGTTCATCAGTTTATTTTATTCATTAGAGTCCACCTATGAGTGAGATCATGTTATACTTGTCTTTCTCTGACTGGCTTATTTCTTTCTTTTTTAATCCTCACACGTTTCCTTTGATTTTTAGAGAGAGTGGAAGAGAGAGGGAAAGACAGAGAGAAATATTGATGTGAGAGAAACACATCGATTGGTTGCCTCCTGCACACACCCTGACCAGGACCTGGTCGGGGAGGAGCCTGCAACCGAGGTACATGCTTTTGACTGTAATTGAACTTGACCCTTTAGTCTGCAAGCTGACGCTCTATCCACTGAGCCAAATCAGCTAGGGCTCTGGCTGGCTTATTTTGCTTAGCATAAAACTCTCCAGGTCCCTCCATGCTGTTTCAAAGGGTGAGAGAGCTTTCTTTTTTACTTCTGCATAGTATTCCACAGTGTAAAGCATAATATTTTGACAAGAATTACTGATATGCATAGTTTAGTCATGGCACACTGCTGAGTTGCTGAGGTGCATATAAGAAGAAAGTGGAGAGTTGAAAGTCGGAAAGTTGAATGGGCCAGTGTGTTATGAAGGTAATTTGATGACCATGCTTGAGAACATGATGAAAGGACTTGAGGAGTTATCTTGTGTGCATTAGCATATGAAAGGGAGTAAAAAATTCTAAACTGAGTAAAGAAAATACTGCATAGAAAATTAAAAACTGAATTTGTAATAAAGCAAATGACAATTGGCATTTCCACTTATGAGGATGGTGAGCAAAGGCAGACAGCTTCCTTCTGAAATCAGTCTTAGACTCACAAACAGGAGGAATTCAGACCTTCACAAGGATGTATTAACCTATTTCTAAAAAATTTATAGGTTTTCCTGGTGGATAAAAATGTACTGTGTTTGGCATTGACTCATATACACTAGGAGTCAGCAAATTGTGTTCCATCAGCCAAATTCAAACTGCCACCTGTTTTGTAAATAAAGTGGTATGAAAACGTAGTCACACTCATTCTTTACATAGTGTCTATTGCTGCTTTTGTACTACAATGGCCGAGTTGAGTAGGTGCAACAAGGACCTTATGTCTGAAAAGCTTAAAATATTTGCTGACTGATGATACAGACAACAATGCAAGGGGCACGTGTTAAATGTTCATACACAAATGCAAAAGTTAATATTTTGACAGACATTTCAAGAATTATTAAGTCTAGTGGACTCTAAATTCTTCTGTTGATCCATGTGGGGTGAGGGATATTACCAAAACAAACCAGCGAAAGATGCTTATACACTACTAGAGACCTGGTGCACGACATTTGTGCACTTTGGGGGGCGGTCCCTTTAGCCCCACCTGCACCCTCTTACAGTCCAGGACCCTTCAGGGGATGTCCGACTGCCGGCATAGGCCCGCTCCCTGGCTCTCTGCTCCTTAGCACTGCCTCGGAGGCAGCTCCTGCGTTCAGCATCTGCCCCCTGGCAGTCAGTATGTGTCATAGCGACTGGTTGTTCCCCCGTTCCGTCAATTTGCATATCAGGATTTTACTATATAGGATTAAGACAGTTGAGAAGTTGGGAAGTATAGCAAGGGTGCCCAGCAGGGGCAGCAGTTGAGCACACTCCCTTTTTAATAGTAGATAGCCAGGACTTACTAGTATTTATTTTGCATGTTGAAACTTTGTACCATTTGACCAACACCTCCCCATTTTCTCCATCCCCTAGTCCCTGGCAACTACTGTTCTGCTCTCTGCTTCTATGAATTTGACTATTTAGATTTCACATGTAAGTGCGATCATGCAATATTTGCTTTTGGTGTCTGGCTTATTTCTCTTATATGGCAATATTTCCTTCTTTTCAGGCTGAATAATATTATATATCTCAGGTTTTCTTTATCCATTCATTCATGATAGACATTTAGTGTTTTTTTTTTCATGTCTTGTCTATTGTGGGGGTGAACACATTCTTAAAAATGGTTTAATTTGGGGCAAACTGATGAGGACTCTGATTAAAGATGTTAGAGAAACAAAGTAAAAGCAAGAAGTTAATCAGAGGTGCTCTCTCTCTCTCTCTCTCTCTCTCTCTCTCTATATATATATATATATATATATATATATATATATATATATATATATCTTATCCATGGTGCAGCTCTGCTCCTCTTTCCCCCTGAGACTTACAAGCACAAGTCACCTCTCCACTCCCACCAGCTCCCCTGATGTGAGAAAATGACTAATATTTTTTAATTAATAAATCTTTATTGTTCAGATTTTTACAGATGTTCCTCTTTTTCCCCCATAGCTCCCCTCCACCTGGTTCCCACCCCACCCCATGTCCTTACCCCCTGCCACTGTCCTCATCCATAGGTGTAAAATTTTTGTCCAATCTCTTCCCGCACCCCCCACACCCCCTTCCCCCCAAGAATTGTCAGTCCACTCCCTTTCTATGCCCCTGCTTCTATTATATTCACCAGTTTATTCTGACTTAATTTTTAGGTTCACTTGTTGATAGGTATTTATTTGTTGTCACTTTGTTGTTCATAAATTTTATCTTTACCTTTTTCTTCTTCTTCCTCTTCTTAAGAATATCCTTCAGCATTTCATATAATCCTGGTTTGGTGGTGATGAACTCCTTTAGCTTTTTCTTGTCTGTGAAGCTCTTTATTTGACCTTCAATTCTACATGATAGCTTTGCTGGGTAGAGTAATCTTGGTTGTAGGTTCTTGCTATTCATCACTTTGAATATTTCTTGCCACTCCCTTCTGGCCTGCATGGTTTCTGTTGAGAAATCAGCTGACAGTCAGTATGGGTGCTCCCTTGAGGTAACTAACTGTTTTTCTCTGCTGCTTTTAAGATTCTCTCTTTGCTTTAGCCCTTGGCATTTTAATTATGATGTGTCTTGGTGTGGTCCTCTTTGGATTCCTCTTGTTTGGGGTTCTCTTCGCTTCCCTGGACTTGTAAGTCTATTTCTTTCATCAGGTAGGGGAAGTTTTCTGTCATGATTTCTTCTAATAGGCTTTCAGTATCTTACTCTCTCTCTTCTTCTGGCACCCTGATAATTCGGATGTTGGTATGTTTGAAGTTGTCCCAGAGGCTCCTTATACTATCTTCATATTTTTGGATTCTTTTTTCGTTTTGCTTTTCCGGATGGGTGTTTTTTGCTTCTTCATATTTCAAATCTTTGACTTGATTCTTGGGATCCTCTAGTCTGCTGTTGGATCTCTGTATATTATTTTTAATTTCAGTCAGTGTATGTTTAATTTCTGACTGGTCCTTTTCCATTTTTTTGGCATTCTCATTGAGATCCTTTAAGGTCTCATTCAGTTCCTCGGAGGTTCTTAGAAGATTCTTGAGAAACCTTATAACTGTGGTTTTGAACTCTATGTCCTCCATTAGTTTGCTTTCCTCCATTTCTTTCATTTGTGACATGTTTCTTTGTCTCTGCATTTTTGGCTGACTGAGAGGACCCGCTGTGTCTATAGTGGAAGAATTGCTGTTCTGGAGACACCCTTATAGGGCAGGACTTGTTTCAGTAGGGCTTTGGTGCTCACTGAGTCTGCTTCTTGAATGTGCCCCTTATGGATGTGAGGAGTTGAAATCTGATATCTGACCAGGGGTACCCTGGCTCCTGGATCTCCAAGTCAACCACTGTGTGAGTCCACCCAGCAGGAGCTACAGCAATATCAGCAGATTTCTCCTCTTTGTTTGGGATTTGGAAGTTTTGGAGCTCCCTGACCCAGCTGCAGTTAGATTAGGCTGCAAAAGCCGAGGTGATTCCTTTGCACCACTGCTCACAGCTTTGGAGGGGATGTAAATTGTGTGGGACCGGGTCTCAGAGAATCACCAGGGTGGAGCAAACAGCAATGGCTGTGGTCAGCGCGACTCCTGGCGTCTCTGTGACTCCTCGTCTCTGCGTCCCCGAGTCCTGCGCCCCCACAGCAACAATGATCCCTGCAAGCAGCTCTGTGAGAAAGCCACCCTTGCTTTCCGACCCACGGCAAGACAATCCAGTTTCTTCCCATAGGTGTCTGGGACCCCAGTGTCTCGCCTTAAACGAGCTCAGTTCATTCTAGAGCTTGTATCTCCTTCCAATTGAAAAAAACTGCACATCCAGGTGCAGCCCGCCTCGTGCGCACCTTTGTACCTCTGTTCTTGGCGCCTCTGCACCTTCTACCAGGTCTCAATGCGCTTCTTTCTTCCCTTCTTGTTGTAGAACTTCCACTCGGCCAGCTTTCCCGTGGTTCTGGATGATAGCTGTTTTGTCTTATAATTGTAGTTTCAATGTTGTTGTCGGGGGCAGCACGCACAGGTTTATACCTTATGCCGCCATCTTGGTTCCATCTGTTGAAAATGACTAATATGTTTATTATTCCTGTTCTGTTATGTCTAAATGTGTTTGTATGAATTATACAGTATCATTGTGTTAACAATATTTGACTATTTTTAGGGTCTAGGCCATAATACTTATTAATTGAGGTTTGAACAAGTTACTCTTTTTCGATCTTTGTTTCCTTATATAAAAGATGGCTATACCATTTAGGGAGTTTTTCTCTGAATCACTTACTTCTCATAGTTTTATGAACATGAAGTGAGATGCTCTACTATGTAGAAATATTTTGAAGAATATAAAGCACCATTAAAATATAAGTTGATATTTCATAATTTATTATCATTTTATATCAGTGACACCTAGGACTTGAATAGTCCTGAGGTGCTAACCCCCTAAAGCCTAAAGTGGTGATGTCATCTGATCCAGCCTTACCCGAGGACAGTTTGTTCTGGGGAGTCTTTGGGACAAGGCACTTAATTGAGTTTTGTCCATTTTAGTGTGACTTAGACATCAAATTTGAATTGGTCACCAGACATGACCATGGTTAACACATTGCGTATCGCATAGAAATCTCTAAGACATACACCAGGGACAGCACGTTTTTGGGCAAACTGCACATTATTTAAATCATCATAACTACAGATCATAATGCACTTTAGGTGTTGTTTTCAATGTTTTACAGCATTCTTGTGAGTCTCAACCCTACTCAACTACATGCACCTAAACTCTATCACAAGGCATGTGGGGCTATGTGTTCGGACCATAGGTTCAAGCTTACAACCACAGCCATTGGCTATGATTGTGCTGGGAGGGCCCTGCCGTCCATCTGGGACTTGCACGTGGCAGTGAGAGGACCCTGTCCTTTCATTAGTCCAAGGCTTGAACCTGGCCAAAACACTGTAACCGCGCCCCACAGTGGACAAGACAGTGTGTTGACATCTAAGGTCCATAATAGATGGCACGTGAAAAACGAGAACACTCGTGAGCGGTCCTTAACAGATGGCACTTGAAACACGAGAAAACTGAGTAGTACGCAATGTGTCAAGACAAATTCACATAGAATTAGGTGTAATGCCTTTTTCTATGATCTTCTTTAAAAATGTGTGGAGGAAATAAAAAACATAGACCTCCATAAGATGAGTGCTGCATAAATTAGAGTAGGTCATTCATTTTAGTAAAGGAATGACTCAGGAGAAAGAATGAATAAATTTGTAGTGACATATGGTTTAAGAGAGAAGAACAGTAAGAGGCAGAAAGGAGAAATGAAGAAAGAACAAGTAAGAGAATGTGAAATGTCAGGAAGTCAAGTAAGCAATGCAGACTTTGAGGAGAGGACACAGGAAAATTAGCAATGGAATGAAGTGGCTGACAAGGAATGAATGTTAATATTAAGATGTCTAGATAGTTGAGAGCACAGTAGGCACTAATATGCACATAAAATTTGCTTGTTATAATATTCCATGCTAGTAAAAACATGTCATACACATCCATATAATATGTTGAAATTTCTGTTCACCCACTGGAAATAAGAGGAGACTTATTTAAACACAAGCCAGTACATTTTTGCACATTAATAAGAATATATTAAATATGTTAATTGACTCTGGGGCTGAGGTCCTTTTCATTTTGTTAGCCACTGGACAAGTTCATTATGAGTTCTCTTTTTTTCCCCATAACAAAAGTAAAGATAGCATCCTATTTCAAAGACATCTAGCATTCAAGTGGCTATATTTCCATGTTTCATACTCTCAGGATTTACACCATTGTTGAAAACATTTTAGAGTTCTTTACATTATTGTCTTGGGATGCTCTATATTAATCTAGATCATTTTATAGCCATGGCAACTAAATAGCTATAAAGTGAGCCACCAAAAGAATCTCATAATAAAATATTAAATTGGATGCACCCACTAAAGTATAAGCTAAGTCTGAAAAGTGAGTTGGGTACTCTGTTAACTACATGCATTTTCAGAGCTCACCGGGGTGCCATTTAGCACATTGGAGCAGTTCTTGCAACCTTCCCAAGAGGTCTGAAAAAGTGAGTGAGTTTCTCAAAGTGCCTGTTTTTTACTCTGGGGAACAATTGAAGTTAGAAATATCTGGCTGAATAAATGGCTTCTCCCTCCCTGTGTATTAGCAGCACAATTTCAGTCAATGCAAGATTTTCCCACCTAGAGTGGGGAAAAGTAATCTAAAACTTGTGCCTAAGGCTTCCCTTGCCAAAAGCTATTTTAACTGCAGTCATCTTGGCATAGCTTTCGGGAAGCAAGAAGATAAACTGGATGGATGAACTGTAAAAAATTTATCCAGAGTTTAATATCTTGTACTAATAGAAAAAATCCTTTCCTGATATCCTATAATTTTATGTTTTCAGATGGCCATGATATGATATGAATAGATTTATTCACTCTCCCCAATCAAACCTATGAAAGATAACTTCAGATGGCTAAAGACAAAAGTGGAAATTTTGTTATAATTACTTCAAATTTTTTTAAAAAATTACTTACTAGATATATGTGAAATTGCATTTTAAAAAACTTCCATGAAGTTTGTTTTTCTTAAAGCTAATATTATATTTTTCTATTTTCCATATTTAGGAAAGGTCCTAATTATATCTTTGTTACTAGGAATAGCAATGATAGTGCTACAGATAATTAGTATTATTTATCATTTTGTTGATGACCAATGTTAGCATGGTAATATCCTTTACCACATGAAAGACAATGACAGAAATCAACTGGCGATAGTAGGCTAGAGTGATTAAGAATGCAAATTATGGACTTGGTTCACTTATGATGAAAATTGGGCTCTATCGTTTACAATCTATAAACTTGGGGAATTGTTTAAGTTTATTAATTCTGTTTCCTTAACTAAGCATGATTCAATAATACTTCTTAAGTTGTTTTTGGCCATTAAATTAAATGATGCAGTTGAAGTGCTTATCACAGTGTCTGACATATACTAGTAGGCAGCACTAATAAATGTGAACTAATAATGTCATTACTACCATTATTTATTCTTGTCTCTTTTCCCCATAGATGATTATCATTGTTTACAATTGTCATGGGCATTTATGTTGGTTGAGTTCATTAAAAATTAATTTTCAGTTTCTTAGCTAATGAGCAGATATTAGCTAATGCCTTTATATGAAGAATTACTATATGAGGTATAATGTTTCCTACTTTTACAAGTTTTGGCAAATGAATGGTAAAGTGCTAAAGGAATTCAGCCTAATTTGCTTACCGAACAGAAACACAAAGTATGTCTATGTAGGTGATGGGTGATAATTTGAAGATCTGGTTAGTGATCAGCGGCCAAAGGATCATGGCCAATAATTAAATTCATTTATATATTCAATGATTCATGAAAATAATAATGCTTTGTTGATCTTTCTGGAGGTCACATGTTTCTGGAGGCATATTTGCTAGAATATGGAAGGTGACCATTATTCCTTTAATGGTTTCATTCTGTTCACCTTCCATAATTGTAAATATCTTGGAATAGACCAACAGAAGACAAGAATATCCTTTTTTCTAAAGAAAATTGATTGAAGCTTGTCTCTTGTAATGACTAAGGGGGAAGAGGTAAGGATGTCAGTTATTAGACCCTGGAGATAGTGGTGAATGTGTTCTAGTAGGTACCAGACCAAGGTATGAAGATGACACATGACTGAGACTATTGAAAGAGAAATTAGCCCACCTGCAAATGGTGCTTAGATTCAACTGCTCCTGAATACAAGGTACTATTTAGTTTGCATCCACTTATTGGGAAATATTTAATTTTGCTTCTAATATTTAAGTTTATATATGTACAGTAATGCAAATATAATGTACATATATGAAAAATAAAGTGATCTTGCTCATCAGAACTGCAGCACATTGTAGATTAAGAAATGAATGTTTTGCCCTGACTGGTTTGGCTCAGTGGATAGAGTATTGGCCTGCTGACTGAAGGGTCCCAGGTTCAATTCTGGTCAAGGGAATGTACCTTGGTTGTGGGCACATCCCTAGTAGGAGGTGTGCAGGAGGCAGCTGATCGATGTTTCTCTCTCATCGATGTTTCTAACTCTCTATCTCTCTCCCTTCCTCTCTGTAAAAATCACTAAACTATATAAAAGAAATGAATGTTTTAGTTGAGTTTTGAAACTAGTTTGAGAACTGTGAAGATACATGTTTCCATTTTATAGATGAAGAGATTGAAACTGAATTAGATTAAGTAATTTGATTATTGTCAGACAAAGAGGTAGGGTTTGAACCCCAAATCCTTACAGACCCTTCTTCCTTTATCATTACACTACTTAGCACTTTCATTTGATTTCTTGATGATGCCATTCTTGTGTAAAATAATTTAGTGTATTCACCCCTATGTTCATTGCAGCATTACTTACAATAGCCATGATTTGGAAGCTGCCCAAGTGTTCATCAGTAGATGAGTGGATAAGAAAATATGTGGTACATTTACACAATAGAATACTACTCTACCATAAAAAAGAATGAAATCTTACCTTTTGTAACAGCATAGAAGAACCTGGAGGTTATTATGCTAAGTGAAATAAGCCGGTGAGAAGTACCATATGATTTTACCTATATGTGGAATTTAATGAACAAAATAAACTAACAAAATAGAAACAGACTCATGGAGATGGAGAACTGGCTGACAGATGTCCAAGGGGCGGGCAGTTTGGTGGCTGGGTGAGCAAGGTGAAGGGAAAAAACCTCATAGACACAGAAAGCAATATAGTGACTACCCGGGGAAAGGGGACGTGGGGGAGGTAGAATGGGTAAAGGGGAAATAAATGGAGAAGAAAGGAGACTTCCCTGGGGGTGGTGAACACACAATACAATATACAGGTGATATATTATAAACTTATCTTAATTGTTTAAAGTATTACAGATGCGCACCCCCCTTTTTTCCCATTGACCCTCTCCACCTTGTACCCACCCCTCCCAGGCCTTCACCACACCATCTTCTCTGTCCACAGGCTATGCATATATGCATATAAGTTCCCTGGTTAATCTCTCCCCACCCACACCAGCCACGCTTTCCCTCTGAAATTCCTGTCTGTTCCATGCTTCTATGTCTCTGGATCTATTTTGTTCATCAGTTTATTTTGTTCATTAGATTCCACAAGACTGAGATCATGGGAACTTATCTTTATATGACTAGCTTATTTCTCTTAGCATAATACTCTCCAAGTCCTTCCCTGCTGTCTCAAAGGGTAAGAGATCCTTCTTTTTCACAGCTGCATAGCATTCCATAGTGTATTCCACAGCTTTTTTTTATCCACTCCTCTACTGATGGCCACTGGGCTGTTGCCAGATTTTAGCTTTTGTAAATTGTGCTGCTATCAACATAAGGCTGCATATATTTTTTCTGACTGATATTTCAGGTTTCTTAGGATATATTCCTAGAAGTAGGATCACTGGGTCAAATAGTAGTTTCATTTTTAATGTTTTGAGGAAACTCCATACCATTTTCCACAGTGGCTACCCCAGTCTGTATTCCAAATTGCAGTGTACTAGGATTCCCTTTTCTCCACATCCTCGCTAGCACTTGTTTGTGGATTTATTGATGATAGCCATTGTGGCATCGGTGAGTTGATACCTTTTTGTAGTTTAAATTTACATCTCTCTTATGATTAGTGACATTGAGCATTTTTTCATGTCTGCTGACCATCTGTATGTCCTCTTTGGAGAAGTGTCTATTCAGGTTCTTTGCCCATTTTTAAAAATTTGATTGTTTGTCTTACCTGTGTTGAGTTGTATGCGTTCTTTGTATATCTTGAATATTAACCCCTTATCAGATGTATCATTGGCGAATATGCTCTCCCATACAAATGGGTTCTCTTTTATTTATTGGTGGTTTCTTTTAGTTTGATGTAGTCTCATTTGTTTATTTTTTCCTTTGTTTCGCTTGCTCTAGGAGATATATCCATGAAAATGCTGCTACATGAGATGCCTGAGACTTTATTGCCTATGTTTTCTTCTAGGACTTTTATGGGTTTTGTTTGAATGGTAGAATGTGCACAACATGGTGTTGTAACAAATAATAGTCAACAACCATGCTTCCTTTAATTTGTGATACTTTTTAAAAACTTTTAAATATTTTTTGTTAAATATATTTTTATTGATTTCAGAGAGGAAGTGAGAGGGAGAGAGATATAGAAACATCAATGAAGAAAGAGAATTATTGATCAGCTGCTTCCTGCACATACCCTACTGGGAATCGAGCCTGCAACCCAAGGAAGTGCCCTGACCAGGAATCGCACCTGGGACCCTGCAGTCCACAAGCCAATGCTATATCCACTGAGCCAAACCGGCCAGGGCTGTGGTATTTCTTAATAGGCATTCTAACCATTGATTAACCAAAAATTTCTTGAAATGGTTTCCATGGCAGGATCAGTAAAGTTTTTTATTTGTTTGTTTGTTTTTAATTTATCTTTATTGTTGAAAGTATTTCAGATATCCCCCTTTTCCCCCATTGACCCTGTCCACTGCATACCCTCCCTCTTCTCAGGCCTTTTCCACACTGTCATCTGTATCCATGGGCTATACCTATATGCATATAAGTTCCCTGGTTAATCTCTCACCATTCCCCACCCCTGCCTTCCCTCTGAGATTCAACTGTCTGTTCTATGCTTCTATGCCTTTGGGTCCATTTTGTTCATCAGTTTATTTTGTTCATTAGATTTCACATGACTGAGATCATGTGATGCTTGACTTTCTCTGACTGGCTTATTTTGCTTAGCATAATACTCTCCAGGACCCTCCAAGCTGTCTCAAAAGCTAAGAGCTCCTTTTTTTCAGCTGTATAGTATTCCAGGGTGTAAACGTACCACATTTTTTAATCCACTCATCTGCTGATGGGCACTTGGGCTGTTTCCACATCTTAGCTATTGTAAATTGTGCTGCTATGGACATAGGGGTGCATATATTCTTTCTAATTGGTGTGTTGGGTTTCTTAGGATATATTCCTAGAAGTGGATCACTGGGTCAGATGGAAGTTCCATTTTTAATTTTTTGAGGAAACTCCCTACTGTTTTCCATAGTGGCTACACCAGTCTGCATTCCCACCAGCAGTGTACTAGTTTTGAATTCTAGATTGGTACTTGAAATCTATCTTTTAAATATGTTATATATGTAACAATATATGTTTGTGTGGTGTGTGTGTGTGTGTGTGTGTGTTATGGGATTATCTTTTATTTTTCTTTAGCTAAAATTATTTTTATTAAAATCAAGATAGAGAAGGAAAGAGAGAAATCATATTAAAAGGGTAACATGAGCATGATTGTCACA
>NW_005871166.1:3193298-3198434 GCF_000147115.1 Myotis lucifugus
CATAAGAAGTTGAGATGGAAGCGAAGGGGAGAAAAAGTGTCATTTAGATAGGAATGGAGCCAATTTAGATTTTGTAGATCATGAAATATGTACTTGGAGCTATCAGGGAGATTTTTCCGAGGGGAACTATTTTAGGCACATAATAAAGAACAGTATAAAATAAAACCTGGTGAGAGCAGTTTTCTCCTTCAGATGAGAGTGCTGCTTTTTCTATATGCCTTGCCATTGACCTACACAATGCATAAACAAGGTTGGCTTTGGGACTAGAGAAGAGAAGGCAAAGGCTTGGAAATCCTGTGGAGCTGCTGTTTGTAACCTCTCCTGCTTGATCCTGGATTAGATTCTGATAAGATCCTTAAGTGTCTCAGATATAATCACTATTATTCTTAAGCTTCTTAGTCAAGGAGGACAATCACCTTCCCAATTATCACCTCCAGAAGGGAGCAACCTTTTCTTTTTTTTTTTTCTTTTTTAAAATATATTTTATTGATTTTTTTACAGAGAGGAAGGGAGAGGGATACAGAGCTTGAAACATCGATGAGAGAGAAACATCGATCAGCTGCCTCCTGCACACCCCCTACTGGGGATGTGCCTGCAACCAAGGTACATGCCCTTGACCAGAATCGAACCTGGGACCCTTCAGTCCCCAGGCCGATGCTCTATCCACTGAGCTGAACCGGTTAGGGCAGGGGAGGGAGCAACCTTTTCTTTGTTCAAAGTTATCAAGCTATTTCCTCTCTTGCTTTTTTTTAATTAATATGTTTTTATTGATTTTTAGAGAGAGAGGAAGGGAGAGGAAGAGAGAAACATCTATTGTCTGTCTCCTGCATGGCCCCCACCAGGTATTGAGCCCATAACCCAGGCATGTTCACTGATAGGAATCAAACCGGTGACCTCTCTAGGTGCATGGGTTGACGCACAACCAACTGAGCCATGCCGGCCTGGGCTCTGCTCTTTATTGTCCTTTTTCCCCTCACTTTCCCCTTCAGTCCTCTATTGGTCTTTTTAATCCACTGTCTCTTTCATGTCTATATAATTATAAACATGGTCAAAATTCTGAGTTCCTGTAGAATGATGGCAGTTGCTTAATCCTGACCTTCTTACACATGGGGCTAGCTTTTGTTTGTATGGCAGAACCATAAGGTCATTGAGAAGAGCAAATAAAATTAGTATATTATAAAAATGCACACCTGTATTCATTTTCTAGGGCTTCCATAACAAAGTAACACATAACTTTAAACTTTTTATTATTTATTTTTAGCAGTATATATATATATATATATATATATATATATATATATATACACACACACGCACACACACACACACACACACACACATATTAGTGGTCCGGTGCATGAAATTTGTGCACATAAAAAGGGAATTAATTAGAGGAAATATTTTAATATTGCTATTTGCCCTTTCTCTATAATAGAAGTGTCAGAGATGAAAGAAAATTAGTAAAATGTATATGAAAATCTTTCTCCTGTTAGAGTCTGGGGCACACCCCGGGACCCAGAGTCAAGTCCTCACCCTCCCACGTGCACCTCGAAATTGTGTGAGATCCAGACTCAGCCGGCCCCATTCCCGTCAAGCCCTGCCGGGCGGGGGGGCACAGCCTCAGGTCCCCCATCAAGTCCCACTGGGCGGGGGACGCAGCCTCAGGTTCCCCGGCAGAACCTCAGGTCACCCGGACCGGTGCTGGGGCAGGGGGCACAGCCTGAGGTCTCCGTCAAGCCCCGCCAGACTGGAGGGCATGGCCTGAGGTCCCTCGTCAAGCCCCCACCACGGGGGGGGGGGGGCACAGCATCAGGTCCCCCGCCCCAGCCTGGCACCCATGCAGCCTCAGGTCCCTGCTGATCGCTCATTACAGCTCATTACAGGAACCCTGCCTCTGCTGTGGGCACAGCCATCTTGTGATGGCATGATGGAGTGATGGTCAATTTGCATATTACTGCTTTATTATATAGGATACAATTTTTAGAGAAATTTTAGGTTCACAGCAAAATTGAGTGGAAGGTACAGGGAGTTCCTGTATACCCACTTCCCCAGACATACACAGCCACTTATCAACATCTAGCATTGATGAACCTACACTGACACAACATCACTCAAAGTCCAGAGTTTTAAATCACTTGAAAATCAATAGGAAGCATAATTCCACAAATACAGCCCTGCTTATTGAATACTAATGGTGAACAGAAATATCTATGATAAATTCATTATTTTCCTTTTTTTAAAGAAAATCAATCATTATAGTTATGTTCACACAAATACACACAAACATAATATTAAAGACTACTTTAGGAATTTAATAGAAGGTAGAGATGAAGGACTTGACAGTCAATGAAGATACTGGAGGATTCTGTGGGGTAGGAATAACTCTCTTTGAGACAGAAAATTAATGGAGACTTGATGATGTTACATCATATCTCCCCAGGAAAAGGAATGATAAAGGGAATATAATTTAAGCCATTAAAATGGGGAAATGAAGTACCAGTGAAAAAGAAAAACAATAGTTATGCCAAGACAAATCTTAGAAGGAATTCTAAAACAATTCCATGATTTAATACTTGCCTGGAAAACCCAGGAAAATTATATAGCTAGAAGCCAAATCAAGTAGGTGCTCATTCTCATACCCAAGTAAAAAAATAAAGAAAATTCCACTGTTATGTGGTACGGAAATAGATTTACTGTTTGAGATTGCGAAGGAAGTCTGTTTATTTTCAGGTAGTTTATATGCATGTAGTGTTTTATATATATTACATATTATATATTATATATTATATATTTTATATTATATATTATATATTATATATTATATATTATATATTATATACTATATAATAAAAGCCTAGGTGGCGTCATGCCCTCACGCGATGCCCTCACGTCATCACAAGATGGCCTCCCCCCCATTGTCACAAGATAGCCTCCCCCACTTCATCACAAGATGGCCACCACAAGATGGGTGCCACAAGATAGCCGGCAGGGTAGGGCTGTTGGGGGCGAACAGGCCAGAAGAGGAGAGAGAGGAGAACCATTGGGGGCTACCGGGCCTGAGGGGGAAGGCCATTGGGGGCGACCAGGCCAACGGGAGGGCCGTTGGGGGCAACCAGGCCTGCAGGGGAGGGCAGTTGGGGGCGATTGGGCCAGCAGGGGAGCAGTTAGGTGTCAATCAGGCCGGCAGGGGAGCAGTTAGGGGGCAGTCTGTCTGGCAGGTGAGTGTTTAGGAGCCAGCAGTCGCGGATTGTGAGAGGGATGTCTGACTGCCAGTTTAGGCATAGGGATTGGACCTAAACCATCAATCAGACATCCACTGAGGAGTCCCAGATTGGAGAGGGTGCAGGCTGGGCTGAGGGACACCCCGCTAGTGCATGAATTTTGTACACCCGGCCTCTAGTATGTTTATAATAATCTTAGGTAAATAAATATCTTGAAAGAAAATATGATAAAGATCCTTATCCTTGGGTCAGACTCATGAATAATTGTGTGGCTTGAAATAATACATACATATTATTAAAATCTACCTAATTTGAATATTTTTAAAAAATCTTACATATTATTTATTCTTTTTTTATGTATAATATCTTTTTTTTGCCTTTTTTATTGCTTAAAATATTACAACGAGTAGTACATTTGTCTCCTTTTTTTCCCCTTGACCTTCCCTCAGCCTCCCCTACCCCCCAGTGTCTTGTGTCCATTGGTTATGCTTATCTGCATGCATACAAGTCCTTTGGTTGATCTCTTACCCCCCAAACCCTCCCCAGCCTTCCTATTGTAGTATTTTATTTGACTATTTCTGTTCTTTCTTTTTTTTTTCATTTAAATTCTTTATTGTTTAATAAAGTATTACATGAGTCTCCCTTTTTCCCCATTGACCTCTTCCTGGCTGCCCCAACCCATGCCCTCAGCACATGCCCTCACCCCCAATCTCTGTATCCATTGGTTATTTTCAAATGGATGCATACAAGTCCTTTGGTTGATCTCTTACCCTCCTGACCCCCCGCGTTCCATCATAGGTGGACAGTCTGTTCAATGCTTCTATGACTCTGGTTCTATTTTTGTTCATCAGTTCATGTTGTACAATATATTACACAAATGGGTGAGATCATATAGTATTTATCTTTCTCTGTCTGGCTTATTTCGCTTTGTATAATGCTCTCCATTTTCATCCATGTTGTTGAAAATGGTAAGAATTCCTTCTTTTTTATAGTATCACTAGAGGCCTGGTACACAAAAATTTGTGCACTTGGGGGGCGTCCCTCAGCCCGGCCTGTGCCCTCTCACAGTATGGGACCACTCAGGGATGACCAACTACTTGCTTAGGCCCGCTCCCCAGGGGATTGGGCCTAAGCTGGCAATCAGACATCCCTCTGGCAGCTTGGGAGCCCTCGGGGAATGTCCACTTGCCAGCAGGGAGCAGGCTTAGGCTGCAGTCTGACATTCTTAGTGCTGCTGAGGAGGTGGGAGAGGCTCGTTGTACTGGCAGCCATCAGCCTAGCTCGTGGCTGAGCAGAGCTCCTCCTGTGGGAGCGCACTGACTACCAGGGGTCAGCTTCTGCATTCAGCGTCTGCCCCCTGGTGGTCAGTGTGTGTCATAGTGCCCAGTCATTCCCAGTCATTCTGCTGTTAGGGTCAGTTTTCATATTACCCTTTTACAATATAGGATAGAGGCCTGGTGCATGGGTGGGGGCCGGCTGGTTTGCCCTGAAGGGTGTCCCACTGGGGTGCCGGGCCAGCCTGGGTGAGGGGCTGAGGGTCATTTTCAGGCTAGCCAAGCCCCCCAGCGATGGAAGCTTCCAGCCTCTCCTTCTTTTCTTTTTCTTTTTTTTATTCTGGGATTTATTTACCTTCTATAATTGAAACTGTGTTGCCTTCAGAGGAGTTCAGTGCCAGATGCACCAGGCAACCAAGCCTCCTGCTCACTCCAGCGCCGTGGCCACGGCCAGCTGAAAGCAAGTATCTGGGGTTTATTTGTCTTCTATAATTGAAACTTTGTTGACTTCAGTGGAGCTCAGAGCCGGCCACGGGAAGCTTGACTTCCTCCATCACTGGGGCAATGGGTTAATTTGCATATAGTCGCTCTGATTGGCCGGGTTGGCGTGGCTTAAGGTGTAGTGAAGGTACAGTCAATTT
>NW_005871166.1:3198610-3200571 GCF_000147115.1 Myotis lucifugus
AATCTTAGCTATTATAAATTGTGCTGCTATGTACGTAGGGGTGCATATATCCTTTCTGAATGGTGTTTCTTGGGATATATTCCTAGAAGTGGGATTACATTGATATTTTAATGGGGATTGCATTGAATCTATAAATTTTGGGGGGTAGTATGGACATTTTAATGATGTTGATTCTACCAATCCATGAACACAATTTATTCTTTCATCATGTTTGTCTTCCTCTATCACTTTTCTCAGCGTCCTTTAATTTCTGAGTACAGGTCCTTTACCTCCTTGGTCAAATTTATTCCTAGTTATCTTAATTTTTTTGTTGCAGTGGTAAATGGGATTGTTTTTTTAGTTTTGTTTCTGTGAGTTCATTATTGGTGTATAAAAAAGCCATATATTTTTGGGTGTTAATTTTGAATCCTGCTACATTGCCAAATTCATTTTTTAATTCTAGTAGTTTTTTGATGGAGTCTTTAGGGTTTTCTATGTACAATATCATGTCATCTGTGAACAATGACAATTTTACTTCTTCTTTTACAATTTGGATGCCTTTTATTTCTTTTTGTCTTATTGCTCTGGCTAGCAATTCCAGTACTATTTCGAACAGGAGTGGTGAAAGTGGGCATCCCTGTCTTGTTCTTGTTCTTAGGGGAAATAATTTTAGTTTTTGCCCATTGATTATGATGTTGGCTATAGGTTTGTCATATAAGGTTTTTATTATATTGAGGTATGATCCCTCCATTCCCACTTTGCTGAGAGTTTATATCAGGAAAGTGTGTTGGATTTTGTCAAATGGCTTTTCTGCACCTATTGATATGATTGTGTTTTGTCTCTCAATTTGTTTATGTGATGTATCACATTTATTGATTTGTGGATATTGTACCATCCTTGCATCCCTGGAATAAATCCCACTTGGTCATGTTGTATGATCTTTCTAATGTAATACGGGGTCCGATTTTGCTAGAATTTTGTTGAGGATTTTAGCATCTATGTTTATCATGGTTATTAGCCAGTAATTCTCTTTCTTTGTAGTTTCTTAATCTGTTTTGTGGATTACGGCAGTGATGGCGAACCTATGACATGCGTGTCAGAGTTGACACGTGAACTCATTTTTTTGGTTGATTTTTCTTTGTTAAATGGCATTTAAATATATAAAGTGAATATCAAAAATATAAGTCTTGCCCTAACCGGTTTGGCTCAGTGGATAGAGCGTCGGCCTGCGGACTCAAGGGTCCTGGGTTCGGTTCTGGTCAAGGGCATGTGCCTTGGTTGCGGGCACATCCCCAGTAGGGGGTGTGCAGGAGACAGCTGGTCGATGTTTCTAACTCTCTATCCCTCTCCCTTCCTCTCTGTAAAAAAATCAATAAAATATTTAAAATATATATATATATATATGTCTTTGTTTTACTATGGTTGCAAATATCAAAAAATTTCTATATGTGACATGGCACCAGAGTTAATTTAGGGTTTTTCAAAATGCTGACACGCAGAGCTCAAAAGGTTCGCCATCACTGGATTAGGGTAATGCTGACTTCATAGACAGAGCTTGGAAGTGTGCCTTCCTCTTGAATTTTTTGGAATGGTCTGAGAAGGACAGGTTTGAGTTCTTCTTTGAATGTTTGATAAACTCCCCTATGAAACCATCTGGCTCTGGGCTTTTGTTTGCTGGAAATTTTTATGATGACTGCTTCAGTTTCCTCCTTAGTTATTGGCCTGTTGAGATTTTTTGATTCTTCTTGATTGAGTTTTGGAAGGTTGTATTTTTCTAGGAATATGTCCATTTCCTCTAGGTTGTTTAGTTTGTTGCAATAGAGTTGTTCATAGTATATTTTTACAATCCTTTGTATTTCTGTGGAATGTGTTGTTATTTCACCTCTTTCATTTCTGATTTTTTTTAATTTGGTCCTCTCTTTGCTTCTGGCAGCCTGACTAGAGGTTCATCAATCTTGTTTATCCTTTCAAAGAACCAACTC
>NW_005871166.1:3201413-3204971 GCF_000147115.1 Myotis lucifugus
GTCACTTAGGAATTGCTGTTTATTTGCTGATTTTTTTGACTAGAGGATTTATCCAGTGATTTCAGTGGGGGTATTAAAGTCCCCTACTATGATCATATTGCTGTTGATCTCCTCCCTCGATAATCTTCCAGAAGTTTTTTTTTTTTTTTTTTTTATGTATTTGGGTGCTCCTTCATTGGGTGCATATATGTTTAGCAGAGTTATATTCTCTTACTAGAGGCCCGGTGCACGAAATTCGTGCACTGGGGGGTGGGGTTCCCTCAGCCCAGCCTGCCCCTCAGTCTGGGGGCCCTCAGTGGATGTCCTACTGAAGGCCATAGTCTGGCAGGAGAGGCTTGGAGCAGGCATCCCGTGTGTGTGTGTGTGTGTGTGTGTGTGTGTGTGTGTGTGTGTCTGCGTCTGCTGGGGGCCTGCCCCAAGCCACACTGTGGAGGCTTGGAGCAGGCAACCCTCTCTGTTGATCTCTCAGGCTCCTGGCCTCCACTGCGTGTTGTACTCTCCCTTGAGCTGTGGCCAGGGTGGGGTGCTGCCTGCAGGCCATGCTTTTCTGCTCTGGGATCGCCGCGGCGACCCAGGAGCAGGCCTTGTTGGGTGCGGCCTACAGGCTGCACTTTCCTGCTCACAGATCGCTGGATCGCCAGGGCACCCGGGGTCAGGCCCTGCTGGGTGCTGCCTGTGGGCGGCACTTTCCTGCTCTCTAATCGCCATGGGGTCCTGGCTGGGAGCAGGCTTAGGCGGCGCGGGGCTTAGGCAGTACATGGGGGTCCCGGATGGGGGCAGGCCTTAGGTGGCACACGGGGGTCCCGGCTGGGGGCGGGGCTTAGGCAGTGCGGGGCTTAGGCAGCACATGGGGGTCTCGGCTGGCGGCTCGCGCTGTCCCGCCCTACCTGCAGTATGGAAATTAGCCGCCATCCTTGTTGGTATACCTTAGCAAAGGTATGGTCAATTACCATCTTTGTCTATTACTAGATAGGATTGTATCGATCCCTTTAGCACTCTGTAGTGGCCTTCCGTATCTCTTCTTATGGCCTTCACTTTGAAGTCTGTTTTATTAGATATTACTATTGCTATCCCAGCTTTTTTTTTTTTTTTTTCATTTCCATTTGCCAGAAAGATATGTTTCCATCCCTTCACTTTTGGTCTCTGTGAGTCTCTAGTTCTGAGGTGGGTCTCTTATAGACAGCATATATATGGGTCATGTTTTCCTATCCATTCAACTACTTTATGTCTTTTGCTTGAAGCTTTAGGCCATTTACATTTAAAGTTATTATTGATAGTTACCTGTTTGTAGCCATTTTTATTTGTTGTGCTTGTGTTCCTTCTTCCCTTCTCTCCCCCCGCTTTTGACAATAGCATTTCTTGCATTGCTGGCTTAATCTTAATAGTTATAAACTCCCTTAGCCTTTTTTTTTAATCTGTGAAACTCCTGATTTCCCCTTCAATTTTGAATGATAGCCTTGCTTGATAGAGTATGCTTGGATTCAGTCCCTTGCTTCGCATCACTTTGTATACTTCTTTCCATTCCTTTCTGGCCTGATGTATTTCTTTTGAGAAATCATTTGATAATCTAATGGGAGAACCCTTGTAGGTAACTTTCTGTCTCTCTCTCTCTTACAGCCTTTAAGATTCTCTCTTTGTCATCAATGTTTGCCATTGTAATTATGACATATCGTGGTGTGGGTCTTTTTGGGTTCATCTTGTTTGGGACTCTGTGCTTGTGTGACTTTTTTCTTCCCCAAATCAGGGAAGTTTTCTGACATTATTTCTTCAAATAGGTTTTCTAACCCTTGCTCCTCTTCTTGTTGTTCTGGCACACTTATTATATGTATGTTGCTTTGTTTCATGTTGTCCCAAAGCTCCCTTATGCTCTCCTCCTGTCTTTTGAATTTTTTTCTCCAATTGTAGTTTAGATTTTGTGTGTTTTGCTTCCCTGTCTTCTCATTTGCTAATTCGAATATATAACTGTGTCCTCCACTTCTCCTAGTGTACTGTTGAAAGCTTCCATAGTGTTTTTTATTGTAGCTATATCAGTCTTTATTTCGTATTGATTCTTGTATATGTTGTTGATTTTCTCATCCATCTGGTTTATGAACTGTATGACCCTTAGTCTGAATTCTTTTTCTGACATATTGCATATCTCCATTTCATTTAGTTCCTTTTCTGGTGATTCATCCTTTTCTTTCCTTTGGGGTGGTCTTTTGTCTCCCCATTTTTGCTATCACTGAAGGATCTAGGTGTCGAGTTGCGCAGGACCTGTGGCTGCAGCAGTGGGCTTCGTGGTGGTTTGCGCGGTTGCAACAGCAGCTGTTCCTCAGGCGGTCACAGTGGCTGCTGCTCCTTGGGCAGTTTCAGCGGCTGTTGCTCGTCAGGCAGTTGCTGTGGCTGCTGTTCTACTCTTTCTAGACCAAACAGCCTAAGTAGCAGGGAAGTGAATTTGCTGATCATGTGTTATTAAATCTCATATTGATGTCAGCTCCTTCTATAATCAAAATGAAGATCCTCATATTTATGATCTGTTTATGAATACAGTAAGCTATGTAGTATCCCTTTTTTGTTTAGACTTTAAGAGAAGTATATGCTTAAAAAAATATAAAAATAGATGAATAAACAAATTAGTCACATGAACTATAAAAAATCATATTATGGCATGCTTAGCTATAGGAGGGGAAAGCTTGCTGTCATTATATTAGATTATGAAGAAGGAGTAGTACTTTGGATATGATGATGAATTACATAGATTAGAGCATCATGAAGACTACAACTAGATCTCATTCTTTGTATTAAAGTAGCTTTCAAAAAATTTTGCCTGTGATCCAGAGTAAGTAATATATTTCACATTGCCACCTACTACACACACAGATACACACACACACACACACACACACAAACACATGCTGAATCAAAAGTCTCATTGAACAATAATTATTCTTTATCCCTTATCCATGAAATGCTCTGTTTTTTAAAATTGTGTTCTGCTCTATCCAGGTCCATTCTATTCCATGTTTTAAGAAATTCTGTAATCATTTTTTAAATTGATTTTATAACCCATTATGGTTCAAACTACAACTTCCCAGTTTGTGATACACTGTATTACACATTATCAGGAGACATGGAACATGATATGTACCTTCTTGTGAATATTCTTCAAGTTTAACACAGGCTCTTTGCACAGCAGGCATACAAAAGGCAGTCAGTTATACATTTGAAAAGGGTGAAGGAGAATGTACCCAAGAGAAGAAAAAGGAAGAAAGTATCTGTGGAGATTAATTTCTTAAAATCAATGGGAGAGAAAGGTGATAAATGTACTTGAGAGGAATAAAAGGTCCATGTTTGGATTCCTTATATTGTTGATGAAGTTGCTCATTCAGTATGTGCCAGCATGGAGGTATTTTCAGAATGCAAGAATGCACACTAACTTCATGATGAGCACTCTAAGGCTCTAATCTCTTCTAATTTTGAAGCAGTTTTGTGTTCAATAGGGGATAAAACTGTATAGAACTAATAAAATTCCTTTGCTGAGGAGAATTGGTGTGCTGCAAATTTTCGTAAAGGTGAGTG
>NW_005871166.1:3205170-3208762 GCF_000147115.1 Myotis lucifugus
TTTCAGAAAGGTAATTGAAAAATACATATCATACGTAGAGCGTGCCTGTGTTTGTTCTCCGGGTAAACTTTTCCTGAAAGATGTTAATTTTAAACTATAGATGTATACATTGTGCATTGTAATGTAGTGCATAGTGAACTTTCAATTAATATTAAGCTGATCTCTTTTTAAATATATCATCACAAAATTAATAGAAAATATAAGCCCATAGGTCTGTAGGTCCAGATTAATTCATAGCAAGAGGAGGTATATTATATTAACAGAGCCACATCCAAGAATACTTGTCATTTAGGATGCCTAAAACTTTGATTAGATGTATTGGTGTGTGAGCGAGCAACTCTCCATAAAAACAAACACTCCTTGGAAAATTGCCTTATTTATCGTGCTCCTATTAATGGGCACTAGTGAAATCATAATGCCTTCTTTTAACATCTAGTTGAAATAAGCACAAAAGAAAAGGGAAGTTGGGGAAGAAGTTTTAGATGGGTGATGTGCATAGTACGCCGGGCTCTTGGATGCCTGAGTGGAAGCAGAGCAAAAACACGCGTGCACTTGTTCAGGAATCTATCATAGGGTTAGAGTGCATCACAGCGGGAAGAAGAAAGCTTCAGATTTGCAAACATTCCTGAACGTATTTTCTATGGGAAACTCTTCTCTTTTTAAAATCTTTTTTTTCTTTTAGATTGCATGAAACAGTTTATAATGTGTATCAAGCTGCATGATCAATAAAAATTGCCTCCATTTTTTTTCCTGAGCATGCACACTCTTACTTTTTCACTTATATTTGTACTGTATTGTATCAAGTATTGAGAAGTATATTTTTGGATTTTTGGGATGATTTAATAGGAAAATGGTCTCCTACCCAGATCTCCAATTCCAGATATGACAGAGGTTGGAGGAAGTGGGGGAAGAACTCCTGTCATACATTCTGTGGTTACCATATGAATTCTTAAATAGTTTATTACTCCAAAATAATTATTTAACTTCTCTATCTAGGCACTACACTATATAAACAGATATACAGAGATAATTCAGGTATTAATTCAATTATCCAAAAGAATCACAACCAGATAAGAAATTTCAAGGTATGCTACTATGTTCCCTGTTGGCTTCTTTGACGATTTGCAAGCAACCTCGTCACCCCTGGAGAAGAGGTGCTTCCATGTCTGACAGAGCTAAACAAAGAGAATTAGTCATATGTTTGGCTCTGATCAGATAGACTTATCATTGTGCTGACAGCTAACTCCTGGTTTTGTATTTACTTCCTGAGTAATGTGATTAAACCTTGTGTACACTGACAACACGGTATATCATAATTAAAAATCTTGTTCAAATGTATAATAATCCCATCTATGATACCCTCAGGAATAAATAATCACTGAAATTCATTTAGCCACTGGAAACAAAACTCTGCTAAGAACTATGTGAGTTCATGCATATCATAATAACTAGCCCCGTGTCTGACTCCTGGGAGGGTTGAGCAGTATTTTTTTTATTTTATTTAAAACTGTCCTATAATAAAGTACACATATGTCATAAGCATTCTAAAATCACAGATGTGAGAGAAAAATCTCATCTTCATTGACTTTAGAATGTCTCCTGTATTACCCCAAGACCTGTGCTATATTGCAATGAAATGGTAACCTGTGTATTAATGTAGTGGTGGTACATTCATGACCATTTTCAACAAATATTATTCTGAACCAAACATTAGCCAGGTACTGTATGAAACACTAGGTTAGGATTACATGGTCTCTACCCTCATGGATATTAAATGTTACTGGGATACTGACAATGACAAATAAAATAGTTTGCTTAAGAATGACTGTTAAAAAAATAAAGCCAGTGACTCAGGTACATCGGCTTATGACTCAGAAGCCTCTACTTGCACCAAAGAGTTACCTAGTTACCTGACCTCCTGAGGCAGAGCTAGTTGAATAGCATTCATATCAAGTATATACTGGTTCTGTTTGGAGTGATCTAGGAAACTAAACCCTTAAACTAAGTTGTAAATTTAAGTATTTCTGTGCAATTTTCTTTTAAAGGAATTGTTTCATTTTAAGAAGGATATCTTTATTTCCCCACTTGGTGTTCTATTTAAGAAAAAAGTTTCATTTATGTTAGACCAATATATTAGAGTTGTATGTAGTGGCAGGGCAGTATGGCTATGATATTGTTCATCTCAGTGAAGTGTGTTCCTAGCCCCATGACCAGCAAGCTAATCAAAAATAAACTCTTGGTGTTAAAATGGGGGGGGGATGTTAAGGCAAACATAGCATTTGAGTCAGTTCAGATCTGAACTTCATCTCCTAATCCCACCCATTGTAAGCATAACACATATTTCACCTTTCTCCTTCCTCATCTTCATATTTTGTTTGAAGGGTAGGCCCATGAGAGGTAGCAGGTTTCAAAGACAATGTCAGTTAATGTGTCTGTGCTGTCACTCCTCTATTCCACATTTGTAACACAACACACATTAGCAGTAAATCACAGCAAGCACTCTTGCCTGTTGAGCCTTTCAATATCCTCAAGGTAATGTCTGAGGCCGCCTCTACTGGTTTGCCATCCCTGGCTCTTAAGCTTGGGTTTGGGATTAGGAGGCCTAGGCTCAAACATCAGCTTGGCTACTCACTAGCTTCAAGTGCTTGGGAAAGCTGATATAGCCTTTCTGATATTTATGCTCCTCTTCTATGAAGTGTGGTAATAATAGCTACTTCCTAGGGTTGTTGGGAAAGTAGAACAAGCTAAAATTTGTGAAGCATAGAGTGTATACTGCATGATAAGTGACAAGTAAATAACACTTATTGCTTAGGAGATCCACATATATATTACCAAATCATTCAGTACATATCACTTCAAAGTATTTTTTAAAATATATTTTTTTATTGATTTTATAGAGGAAGGGAGAGAGAGAGAGAGAGAGAGAGAGAGAGAGAGAGAGAGAATGAATTATCATTGATGAGAGAGAATCATTGATCAGCTACCTCCTGTACGTCCCCCACTGGGGACTTAGCCTGAAACCCTGTCATGTGCCCTGACCTGGAATCAACCCTCACTTCCTGGTTCATAGTTGACACTCAACCACTGAGCCACTGCAGCTGGGAGTCACTTCATAGTATTTAGCAAACTATTTTATTTGTCATTGTCAGTATCCCAGTAGCATTTAATATCCATGAGGGTAGAGACCATATAATCCTAACTTAGTGTTTCATACAATACCTGGCTAATGTTTGGTTCAGAATAATATTTCTTGAAAACGGTCATGAATGTACCACCCACCATTCTGTCCCCATGTGATTCCCATTTAAGTCTTTATCTTCAAACAAAATTGAACAGTCATTTCAATGCATTGGTTGCAGTAGTAATCTAAATTACTTTGGGTGATGAATTGGGCACTTTCGGGATCACTATTATCTAATATGCAGTCCTTTCCTGACTAAGGTAAAGGACATGTTAGCAGAAGGAAGCTTTTAAAAGAGCACACATCCCATCCCCTTAATGTTTGATGGCTCAATAACCTTAGTTATAAAATTGTCTTCTGTCTTCTCAAAAAATTTCCTTGCTTTGCTATACTACAAGTTTCTTCCATGCC
>NW_005871166.1:3208891-3234231 GCF_000147115.1 Myotis lucifugus
AACCAAACAACCAGAACGACTGGTCATTATGATGCACACTGACCACCAGGGGGCAGATGCTCAATGCAGGAGCTGCCCCCTGATGGTCAGTGCACTCCCACAGTGGGAGCACCGCTCAGCTGAGGCCTGTCCTGGTGGCCCACTAGCCCGGTGGCAGCCAGTCACTTCCTCAGTAGTCCTGCAGGTCCAGTCTCTGGAGAACAGGCCAGGCACTGATGGACCAGTGCCGCAGGCATGATTCAGACAATGTCGCTGGCCTCCTGGAAGTCGGCCTCAGTCACTGTGGCCGCTTCTCCTCCCTAGACGCTCCATAAGGAATAAACAATATAAAAGCAGCCGCCAGATGGCTCTCCACAACCGGCGTGAATGTCAGCAGGACTGATCCGGATCCCAGGCCGGCAAGGAGGACCAATTGCTTCTGGATCCCATTGCCTGCCCAGAGGTCCAATCGTGTCCCAATCCCCCTGGGGACCCCACCCGTGCATGAATTCATGCACCGGGCCTCTAGTCTTATTCTAAGATACTTACAGGAGGTATCCTTGAACTATGGGATACATATGAAAGTAAACCCTGGTAGTCACAAATTCCTTCCTTGTTCTCAACCTTCCTAATGCCGCGACCCTTTAATACAGTTCCTCATGTTGTGGTGACCCCCAACCATAAAATTATTTTCGTTGCTACTTCATAACTGTAATTTTGCTACTGTTATGAATCATAATGTAAATATCTGATATGCAGGATGTATTTAGGCAACCCCTGTGAAAGGGTCGTTTGACCCCCAAAGAGGTCGACACCCACAGGTTGAGAACCACTGCCTTAGGTTATCTGAACCAAGTTGAATTGAGAATTAATACATTAATACATATCAAAAGACAACAAAAAGGAAATGGATACTAAAAAAATTATACATATTTTGACTTAGAAAGTGTGGGGGTTCCACTTCTACTCTAGCTGCCTTTCTCTGGTCCTAACCTGGAATCTATATATCATAAGCTCTAGCCTGCAAAAGGCAGTGTCATACCTTACGTGGTTCCTCCAGCTCCTGGCCTTTTTCCATATGGTAAGTTCAAACTTATCCCCCAGAAAGTGATATGATTCGTGGCCTACAGAAGACCTGATGTTCTTCCTCAAAATTCTGAAATCCAGTTACAGAGCTCAACATTCTCCGCAGTGGACGTAAGTGGGTCCTTAGCCCTCAGTGCACAGCGATTAGGGAAGTGATTAGGTCAGGAGTGTGGAGCCCTCATGAATAGGATTAGTGCTCTTATAAAGGAGGTTCCAGAGCGATCCCTAGCCTCCTCTGCCCTGTGAGGACAGGGCAGGAAAGTATGGCCTTGAAGCAGGAGGGAGGGCCCTGACCAAAGGCCACCAGCTGGTGCCTCCCTCTTAGACTTGCCTCGGGGACGGTGAAAGAGGGATTTCTGTTTTTCAGGAGTTACCCAGTCTTGGTCTTCTGTTGGGGCAGCTTGACTGATCTGAGATGCTGGTTCAGGTAGTGCTATCTATTATGACAAAAATGCTAAAAACTTCAGTGACTTGTCACAATGAAAACTCTCTCTCATTCAGGTCATGATCTTATATCAGTGAACAGTGTGAGGAGGGAACCCTCCTCCACACAGTCTTTGTCGTTTGCTTTCGGCGTTGTTAAAGTGATCTATCTCCATATCAACTCACTGGAAAGTGGAGGATTTTATATCATGTCCACACATTCTCCACTGTCCAAAACTCAGTCTTACGGACACCCATAACTGCTAGGGAAGTGGATCTACCTTGTGTCTAAGAGAAGGCGGTGTATTCTGATGAACATTTCGTGGTCTTTGCCACGATCACTATTACATTGTAACTTTAATATAAAGAGCTAGAATCTAAGCATATCCTATATAATAAAATGCTAATATGCAAATCTACCGGACAGCGGAATGACCAGTTGCTATGATGCAAGCTGACCGCTAGGAGGCAGACAGTCAGCACAGAAGCTGCCCCCTGGTGGTCAGTGTGCTCCCACAGGGGGAGTGCTGCTCAGCCAGAAGCCCTGAGCCTGGCTCACAACTGGCGAGTGCAGTTGCAGTGGCGGGAGCCTCTGCCGCCTCTGCAGCAGCACTAAGGATGTCTGACTGCTGGCTTAGCCCCGAGGGCTCCCAGACTGTGAGAGGGTGCAGGCCAGGCTGAGGGACCTTCCGGAGTGCATGAGTTTCGTGCACTGGGCCTCTAGTATTTTGTATAAAAGAAGTCACACATACATGTTAACAGTGGGTGACTCTATAACAGACTCTGAAGGTTAAGTGACTGCCCAAAACCATGTTGCTAATTAGTGGAAGATCCTAGGAGATGGAGGCTGTAGTCACCAGTAGCATGTTCTCTCATATGTCATCCGGTAATAATATAATTCATCACATTCAGTCGCTCCCAGAAGCAGTTCTGCAGTTAATGAAAATAGCGAATATATATAATTTTATTTAGGATGTTTTACAAACACTGTTTTCTCTTGACGCACTGCTAATATGGACACAGCTGAAACCTATTTGTTTAATTAGAAGTCATTTAAACATCATTTTATTTTTCATTTATTTGTTGCTAGTATTTAAGATTTTGAACACATTGGATAGGAAGTGAAGTTTACTTAACAGGTTTTCTAGCTCACTTTGAAAGTACTAGAGCTAAATAAAGATAATCTAGTTACATTGCCCATTGTAGTGTTACTAAGAGTCTTAGTAATTAACAGTGGTCGGCAAACCATGGCTCGCAAGCCACATGCGGCTCTTTGGCTCTTGAGTGTGGCTCTTCCACAAAATACCACGTGCAGGTGCACACGTACAGTGTGATTGAAACTTTGTGGCCCATGTGCAGAAGTCGGTATTTTGTGGAAGAGCCACACTCAAGGGGCCAAAGAGCCGCATGTGGCTCTCGAGCCGCAGTTTGCCTAGTCGCAGTTTGCCGACCACTAGGTCTTAGCCAGTTGGGCTCAGTGGATAGAGTGTCGGCCTGTGGACCAAAGGGTCCTTGGTTTTATTCCTGCCAAGGGCAAATACCTTGGTTGCAGGCTCCTCCCCAACCTGGGCCCTGGTCGGGGCTCATGCAGCAGGAGGCAACCAATTGATGTATTTCTCTCACATCATGTTGATGTGTTTCTGTCTTTCTCTCTCTCTTCCACTCCCCTTAAAAAAATAAAAAAATAAAAATCAATGGAAAAATATCCTCAGGTGAGGATTAACAAACAAACAAACAAAAAAGAATCACATATTAATTGCATTGCATAAATATGGTAAATACACTTTTAAAAATTTACAAAGAAAGTAAAAAGATAAAAAGAATAAAATAAAAAAAATAAAAATAAAAATTTACAAAGGACAATCATATATTAGGAACACCTCTTTTTCATTTCTATTTCTTAACTGCTTTTGAAATTTCAGTTTTAATGATTAAAAAATGGTGTCATTCCTTTCTTTTCCCATCTCCTGGAAAGCATCCAAATGGTACAATAGTAGTTTATAGCTTTTCCAGTTGAATCCCACTGCCTTCTGATGCTAATCATTGTTATTCTGTTTAGTGATTGAAAGGTTTTCAAGCATCATAGAAGAAAGTGGTCAGAAAAAGGTGATAGGATTAAACAATTAAATATCATTTTTAAGTTTGAGAGGAATCAGTTTAAGCATTGATTTATTGTATAACTTGTAGCATTTTGGGTAGAAGTTTATGCCAACATAGGCAGTCTCCTGTGTTCATGTTGCTTTTTCCTAAGCTTCCCACACCATTATGGAAATTTCAAAAATCCCTGACCATTACCCAACTAGCACATATTCTTCTCTGTGGCCCAGCCAGGGTCTGGAGAGGGGATTTTGCACCACGTGATAGAACATTTTGACCACAGGCAGTATAAGGTTGTTGCAGATATAGCAGAGAAACACTCTGGGTAGACAAATTGAGAAGCGATGGAAGAAGGGATAATATAGTATGTATGTGCGCTTATTTGTTTTGCTTTTTACCTCTTCTCAAAATAGTTCTTACAGTTGTACAAAGACAGGCGAGAATATCCCTATTTGACAAATTTTGAAGGCTTTGTATGACAGACATAAATCCTCCAAATACAAAGAGACAAAGGATGATGGACTTAGAAGCACAAATGTCCCAAGCTCTCTGCCTGCACATCTCCCTCCATTTCCTACCCCTGAAAGAATTTTTTCAATTATTACTGAAAGGTGTAGAGGATAGTTTGTTTTAGTTTAATCATCACACTTTCCTGAGCTCTGCAGTTGTTAAACTGTACAGTGGATATGAATCACCTAGAGGGCCTTATTAATATGTACATTCCTAAGTCCTTCCCTTATTGCACAGACACCAATTTAGTAGCTATAGGGGGTGATGCTCAGGAATTGGCACTTTTTAAAGTGTTTTTGACATTTTTCACGTAGCGAGTGCACACAGCACCACATTCGGAGAAACGCTGCTGTGACCTATATCATGCCTATATTCCCCGGCTTACTGAAATAAAACTAAATTTTATTTTCTCTATACTTCCATGCCTACTTCTGCTTCTCTGCTCTGACGTGGCTGCCTGCCATTGGATGAAAGTGTGATCTTAAATAAGGGAAAATCACATCTGGGTTTTCAAATTTCATTGCAATGCTCCTTGCAATATTCCATGCTGCATTTTCCCAGGATGTGTCATCCTCAGACTTCCGTAAACTCCTTGTAGACATGGAGCGGCCTTAGTCATCTACACATGTCTTCCCTGCTTAGCACTTAGTAGGAACTCAGTGAATAAGGTGAGGCTCTGGAAAGCACCATCCGATGACGTACTATTCAGAGTGGTATGGCAGGAAACTGCACCTTCCAAGTACGGCTGGATTCAATGAGATTTTAATTTAATTTATTTAATTTTTTAATTTTTTAAAAATATATTTTATTGATTTTTTACAGAGAGGAAGGGAGAGGGATAGAGAGTTAGAAACATCAATGAGAGAAACATCGATCAGCTGCCTCCAGCACACTCCCTACTGGGGATGTGCCCGCAACCAAGGTACATGCCCTTGACTGGAATCAAACCTGGGACCCTTGAGCCCGCAGGCCAACGCTCTATCCACTGAGCCAAACCGGTTAGGGCTTAATTTTTTATTGATTAAGTTATTACACATGTGTCCTTATCCCTACGTTACCCCCCATCCCCCCCACTCATGCCCTCACCTGCCTGTTGTCTGTGTCCATTGGTTAGGCCTATATGCTTGCATATAAGTCCTTTGGTTGATCTCTCCCCCTTAGCCCCACCCTCCTGTCTGCTGCTCCAAATAGTACAAAAGTAGTTGGTACTTTCTCAAGGGGTAGCAGGATGGCTTTGTCAAGAGAGGGACAGAGGAGGCTTCCTTATCAGCGCTTTCATGGGAAGCTGGCTTACCAGGAAAACCCCATCCCTCATAGCAGCGGGGGGTCCAACAGGCTGATGTGGTTTTAAATAAAAGTCAGTGAAATGTCATGAGAACGTTAAAAAAATCTGTTGTCCAGCTAATACACACTGTATTCTTTTGAAAGTGGTTTTAGAATCTCTCTAAGGAGCTGAAGGATATGAAAAGTAAGCTTGATTTAGTTTTAAACAATGTAGGCGCTCCTAACTTAAAGCAGGCGTCTCAGGCTGTGTCACTAGCTATGTGATCCTTAGTAAGTTATTTAACATTACAGACCTCAAGCGTTTTTATTGCCAGAGATGGCCATGTATTGGTCTTAGGGTTCTTTGGAAGGTAAACTGAGCATTGCCTATAGGAGTACCACCCATTTATGCATTGTTGAGTGGGATGCTAGTCATTTGATCCCAGAACGGTACCTATTCCAGTTTGGTCATTCACTTGATGTGAAGCACTGTGTTGATGATGGCAGTCAGAGAAAGATGGTCTGTAACGCAGCGCCTGCGTATTATCAATATGTCCTTGCCAGCAATCCTGCCTTGTCAGATTGTGGATTCTCCAGCGTTCCCCCTCCTTTCTGGGTACTCACTTCATTCGTGCAAACATATGTTAAGAAGAAAAATTCAGCTGAGTCAATTTGAAGATCTACTTTGCTTTATTCATGAATGGGGCAGTATCAGAGGAGATGTGAACATAGGAGACTCATTATAGGCAGACATGGAAAGGGAACGGGGGAGGAAACAGGTTATTGTTTAAGACAATGTCACCTTCCTTTAAGGAATAAAAGGTGTCTATCAGGCAGATTACTTCACTGGTGCTGACCAGGAAATTCCAGACTGATTGGTAGGATCACACTCCTGGGAGAGGCTGAAACTGCTGTAGGTTAGGCACTAAGTCTCAGTTGGCTGGTGTAAGGCTTAAAAGAAGTGACTCCATTTTTGGCCTGTTGTCTCTTATTAAGTACACTAGAGGCCCGTGCTTGAAATTCATGCACGGTGGGAGGTCCCTCAGCCCGGCCAGCACCCTCTCCACTCCAGGACCCCTCGGGGGATGTCCAACTGCCTCTCCCAATCCGGGACCACTGGCTCCTAACCGCTCGCCTGCCTACCTGCCTGATCACCCCTAACCACCTCTGCCTGCCTGCCTGATTGCCCCTAACTGCTCCCCTACCAGCCTGATTTCCCCTAACTGCTCCCCTGCTGGCCTGATCACCCCTAACTTCCTGTGCCTCAACCCACACCTGGGACCCAGGATTCCCTCCGCTGGCCGGCTGCAGGCACCCAGGACCTGGGCCGGCTTCACCTGGGCTGGCCACAGTCGCAGGCGCCTGGGACCATGGGGCAGACGGCTTGTCCCTCTCCTGGGCCACAGGCACAGGCACAGCCACTGGTGCCTGGGACTGTGGGGCGGGTGGCTTGTCCCTCTCCGGTGCCGCAGCCTGGCTGATCCCCATTCCTCTCTCGCGAGCTCATTTGTGCCTCGCTAGTCCCCATTCCTCTCTTGTGAGCTCATTTGTGCCTGGCTGGTCCCCATTCCTCTCTCCCCAGTGTTGAGTGTCTGAGCCGTTACTGCGTGACGGTGTGAGGGCATGACGACCATTTGCATATTAGCTCTTTGTTATATAGGATATTTATTGAGCATTTATTATGTGCAATATAATCTGAGGCACTGATGATACAACAAGGACTAAAAGATTGAAATATACTCATTCTCATAGAGTTTACATTCCAGCAGGGGAGGGAGATCCTGACAGTGAATAAAATATGTAGTGTATCCCATAGAAATGGATATGGTACAGAAAAAATAAGGCACAGGTTAGGAATAAGAAACTAAAGGTCTAGAATTTTAAATTGGATGGAGTTAGAGTACACCTTTGAGCAAAGAATGAAAGGAGATTCTTGGCCATACAGAGAAGAGCATTTCATGTAGGGGGTAGCATGTGCTAAGGCCTTGAAGTGCATGTATGCCTACTGTTTTTGCTAACAGAAAAGTGATTAATGAGGCTGAAATGGAGTGAGCAAAGAGGAAAATATTAGGAGATTAACACAGTCTCCTTTAGAGAGGCCAGAGAAGGTACAATAAGACTTTGTAGGCTATTGACTATGAGAGACGTTGAGTATGAATGAGATGAGAAACTTTGGGAGGTTTTGAGCAAAATCCTGACATCTTCTGATTTAATTTTTTTACAAAAATAATTCTGGTATTATTGAAGACAGATTATAGATACATATAGATGGAAGCAGTGAGATAAGATAGAAGCTTCCTGCAATATTCCAGGTGATATGATGATAGCTTGGGCCTCGATGATTTTGCTGGAGGTAGAGAGAAATATTGTTTCTGGGTATGTTTTGAAGGTATACGCATGGACTTTGATGATGGATTGAATCTAGAGTGTGAAAGAAAACGGGTTATTATTTTATTGCCTATGTATAAAAAAGAAGAGTTGCCTTTTTAAGTTGGGAATACTGTTGTAAGAATAGGTTGGTTTAGGAGAAACAAATATCAAGAGATTGTGGTTCTGAGAGAGTTATGATAAATTTTATATTTCCATGTGATGATGTCAGAATGGCATTTGCTGTATAGCATAAAGCATTTAAAAATGCACATGGCTGGTACACAAGGTTCTAGGATTTTGTCCTCACTGTATTTAGACCCCAAATTCACTTATTCTACTTTAATACCATTATCCTGTCTACAGTCTCAAAGATCGTATTTCTATTTTATGAACAGAGGAAACAGAAGGACTTGGGTTTCTTCCCTCAAGGTTTCACACTGGTGACTGGAAAGAAGATGCAGAGCTCCAATAACCACTACCATGTACCTTATCACAGGCACACATTTTCCAAGTGTTGTTGCATGAATATACTTCTGTTGACTGTTAATACAGCCCCAAAGTACTATTTGCAGTTAAAATTGAACCAATCCCACCCTAGAAAGATGAAAATTAATGTAGGCTGCCAAAACAGTGGATTTCACATTCATCTTAATAATTCACCCCAATATTTGACAATGCAATACATCTAACATTTAATGACTTTGGGTTTCAGAGAGTTCTGATATTATTCTTAATTCTCCAAAGAGTATTTTTTCCATTATGTATAGAGTGGAAAAGATTGGGTGACCACAGTCTAAATAACACCTCTTCACATCACATCGATATGACATAAAATAACTTCCTGTCATTGCTAAGTGAATGAAGTCAGTTTCTTCTTTCCTTCGGCGGTTCTGGTTTCCCAGCCTTGTGGTCATGGGAGGCCCCGTGGAGACCTGCATCCTCTTCAGGTCTCCACGGGCCCTGTCAGCTTGGGACTCCAGAAGGCTTCCATTTCAAGACACCCACATCACTGTACTACTCAGTCAGCACCTCAGCTCCTGATTAAACTGCTGTCAGATTTCAGCTCTGCTGAATGTGGCACAAGCTAACTTTTACACTAGAACATAAAACATCAGAGTCAAGGTGCAGTTGGTCCTGATACATTTTGGCTGGAACTAAACTCACTAATATCCATCCATTGGGGGAAAAATAGTGTCTTGTGATGCCATCCCTCATATATATATATATATATATATATATATATATATATATATATATATATATACAGAGATGGGATACTTACATACAACTTTATTTTAGTTGGAACTCTGATTTAGCCATATCTTAATGTCTAGAAATCATGCCTCAGAGCAATACAGTAAGCTGTGCCATATGCTATAGTGTCCGCGAAATCCCATAGCATAAATCATAGGGCCCTAATATTGTAAAATTAAAGGAAGCATTTTTCAATCAGTCTGTGCTTTCTAAAAATCCTCAATTAAATATAAGGGGAATGTACTGTAACACACCTATCCGTACTGTCTGATGAACTGAGAGAGTCCCCAACCATCAGGAAGTAACACTTCTGCAGCCCATCCTCCCCCTGGAAGATCAGGACTGTCAGCTTTGTTGTATGACAAGGGGACTGATGCAAAACAGGGGCCAGCCTCCAGTTGTGTTACAGTGTAGAATCAAACTCCCTTTATCAGGCTGTTGTATTATTGCTGACCACAGTCTTACTAGGTGAGTGATCTAGGATTTTATGCATGCTTGTAAAATTCTTTCCTGTGCATTGTATATGAGTTTTAGGAAGATTGGTAATGTTATCTAATAAATTATTGATAAAACATAAAGACCTCCTATTCAGCAAAAGAGAGGAAATCGACCCATGTCAAGTTTTCAATGTTCACATCTTTTTAAAGGATATTTATAAGCACTGAGTAAAATGACACCATATCACTCTGGTTATGTCTTCCTAACAAAGTGTTAATTGCCGCTAAGCTTTAACCCACATTTTTCTGACTAATTCAAGCCATCTGCCGGTGAGTCCACCAGATATTTTTATATTGTGGGTTAATGGGAATTGATGGGCTATTTTGTCTCTTTCTTCCTCAGAGCTTGAGAGTAAATGCCAGTTCGGAAAGGGACACTTTTTATCATTTTTTAAATGATGCATCCTTCCTTGAACTGCAACTTAGAAAATACCAATAACTCTGTGCTTTGGATTTTTTTATAGCTTAACATTCTTATGACTTAACACCAGTATCTTATATAACTGATCTTCTATCAGAGTTTTTGAAATGGTTTCACTATAGATAACACAGTGGAGAAATTCAACACGATGCTGCCTTTTTGTCACAAAATGTACTTTAAATTTCACTTCTGGTAAGAAGTGTTTAAAAACAGATACAATTCACATGGCTTAGTACTTGAGAATCAGATGTTATGCAGCGTTGAGTGTGTTTACATTCTTATTTGGTGGGCTTTTCTGTTTATTTGTATCCATTGGCATGAACTTCCCAAAGTAAAGATTTTTAGTTCCAATTTTCTCCAGATCACGGTATGAAATTGAATGAGCTCTCTGATATGGTTTGGAAATCGCATTTACATGAGGCATAGAAAGTACATTTTAGGTTGGCTCTAGGACTCTAAATTTTTACTTTATATTTGAAGAAAATTACATAGCTCAAGTATTCTCAAAGGCCACGAACACAGGGCCACTCATGGGATACTGAGCAAACAGCCTCTTGACCTTTAAAAATGTCTCAGTCCTAGTGTTTATCCTCTGATAAAGGCATTTGGACTTGTCAAGAGAGGGTCATAGCCTACAAGTAGGTCATGGGAGAACAAAGGAATTTATTTCCTTGTTTGACAACAATTCTAATAAGATCCTGGAAGAAAAACAATTAAAAAAATTAACTGAGACAGAGCCCAATGAAAAGCAATCACCTAAAATGTTCCCTAATTGACATTGTGATTGCTGAAGACTTAGTTACTGAAGTCATTTGTATATGATCAAGTAAATGTCATTGAGTCATCTGTAATTCATATCCCTGTCACTGACAATAGATGATTAACAAATGCATGGTGAATACTTTTGAAATTTCTGAGAAGCTTGCTGGCTTAGATTATCCATTTGTGTAATTCTATGGGACAATGGAGTCCTTAAGGAGACAATTTTTTGCCAGTCTGAACAAATGCCTAATCTTGAGATCCTTAAATGGTTTCTAAAGTATTGAAGCCAGTGAGTGATAGAATATTAAGGCCATCATAATCTATCCTATATAAGAAAAGGCTAATATGAAAATCAACAGAACTGTGGAACAACCTGTTGCTATGATGCGCACTGGCCATCAGGGGCCAGACGCTCAATGCAGGAGATGCCCCCTGGTGGTCAGTGTGCTCCTACAGGGGGAGCGCTGCTCAGCCAGAAGCCGGGCTCACAGCTGGCGAGGACAGTGGCGGTGGCAGGAGCCTCTCCCGTCTCCACAGCAGCGCTAAGGATGACCCACTGACAGCTTAGGCCTGCTCTCTGGGCCTAAGCCACCAGTCAGACATCCCCCGAGGGCTCCCAGATTGCAAGAGGGCGCAGGCCAAGCTGATGGACACCCCCAAGTGCACGAATTTCATGCACCAGGCCTCTAGTATATATATAAAAACCTAAATGACCATTATGACTGGTCACTATGATGACACACTGACCACCAGGAGGCAGACGCTCAATGCAGGAGCTTCCCCCTGGTGGTCAGTGCACTCCCACAACCAACCTCCTGCGGCCAGCCAACCTTCCGTGGTCCCTCCCCCTGGCCAGCCAGCCCCGATCCGCCCCAATCACAGGCCCGGCCGAGGGACCCCAGCCATGCACGAATTCATGCACCAGGCCTCTAGTTTTGTATCACGAGGCCATAGGTTGAATATGAGCTCCATTGGGTTGGATGTTGCAGACAATTTAGAATATCAGACCTGTGCGTCCTTCTGCAGGTAGGAGGGAGTGTCATTTCTAACTATATGCCATGGAAAACTGGCACGGGGTACTGCCAGGTGCCAGGCCTCAAGGCAGAATTTATAAGGCAGTAGTCCTTTCTTCTAAAATTCAAAGTTTAGGTTATTCCATTCTGGCAATTCACTATCACTCCTGGATTTATTTTGCTTTAATTGCCTGAGTCATTACCTGAGGTTCAGAGGTCAGTGTAAATTCCAGCTTTAAAATGTAAGTTAAATTAGAGTCAAATATATTAACTAAAGTATTATGTTTCCATTAGCTTAGAGGCTACAAGCAGTTCTCTCTCTCTCTCTCTCTCTCTCTCTCTCTCTCTCTCTCTCTCTCTCTCTCTTTCTCTCTCTCTCTCCTGATTCTAAGGGTTTTATTTACCTTTTGTTGCAAACCATCCCAGTGGTGGAGAAGCCAGTATCTTAGACCCATGCTTACTCATCTGCAGCCCTTTACCTCCCACCTTGATATAATTCTTTTCTTCAGTCTCAGGAGTGAAGCCTTACTCATGCATCTTATTGCCCATACCCACCCTCACAATCATCCTTTAAGATGATAGCACCCGTATGTTTACAGTTGATGAACCTAAAGCACACATATTCCAAGTGAATCAATGGAGTTTCCAGGTCATTTGCAGCAAAGCAAGGAATATAATCCATGAAATTCTCCCTCCTAGTCCATTGGAAAATAATTCCAGTGCTGACTCTGTTACTCACTATAAACTTAACAACAGAAATGTCATTTAATCTCTGACCCAAGATTTTTTCTTCATCTATAAAATAGGGACACTACTATCTAAGAACTTTTTATATGAAATAATATAAATACACTTTAGTTCCTCAATAAATGTTATTTCTACTCCAGTTGTTAGTGTTGTTATGACCCTTATACTGTGTCTTCTTTGTAAATTTAATATTATCTGTTATTTCCCCCCCTAACTTCCTCCAGAAAGTTTACTGTACTTAACCATCTGAAAAATCATAGGAGCAGGATGCTACTGCTTTCCAAAATTAGGAGTAAACACATTGTTTGTTTGTTTTTTATTAAGGTAGCAGATTTATATGTAGCAAGGAGGTTATATAAATGTGATTATGCTTGCATTTCTAGTACATTTGAGACAACTAAATTTTTGTATATTGATCATGGGACCTAAGCATTTTGGTCTTGATGGGAAAAATTCCACTCGGTCTTCATGTCCAAATAAACTGAGGCGTTTTCACTTTGTGGAAGAGTGAGCTAGATAAAGACATGAGCAAATGAAACACCCCCGATATTTTCCTTTGAAGCTGCAGTCTGCATGGGCTTGAAATGCCTTGAACATTTTAAAGTTCTCAAATGAAAGTTAACTTTCAAAACAGCCAATGAAATAGTTTCCTTCTACTGGAATCACTTTCTCCATTTGGGTCCTGGGACTCCAGACTCCCCAGTGACCAGTCTCATGGGCCACTTCTTTTAGTCTCCTTTCCCCACTCTTCCTTTTCTCTGGCCTCCTAACCTTGATGTCCCCTCAGGCTTACTACTAGGGCCTCTTATCTTCTTTCCCTTCTCTTCCTTTCTTCCCTTTTCTTCTCTTCTCACTACACTGATTTCTGCACTGAGCACATCACCTCATTGTAAGAAATCTCAAGTATGTTCTGGTGACTCGTAAATGTAAATATACATATTTAGCTTAAAGTTTCTCTTGACTCCAGATTACTAAGTTCAACTGCCTACTTCAGTGCTCGGTAGATATCCCAAACTCATTATTTACAAACCGACCTTCTAAGTTTCTAAGCAAAAAAAAAAAAAAAGAAAACAAAGAAATGAAAAAGAAAAAAAATCTGCTTTACATAATACCTACATCATCTCATTTAATGGCAACTCCACTCTTGGGTGCCATACGTAATATTCTCAGAATCATTCCTGAGTCTTCTTTTTCCTTCATACCCACATCTAAGATACTGGCTTCTCCACCACTGGGATGGTTTGCAACAGGAGATAAAGAAAATCCTTAGAATCAGGAGAGAGACAGAAAGAAAAAGAGAGAGGAGAGGAGAGGAGAGGAGAGGAGGGGAGGGGAGGGGAGGGGAGTGGAGGGGAGAGGGAGAATTGCTTATGGCCTCTAAGCTAATGCAAACATAATGCCCTCAATTAATATATTTTACTCTAATTTAACTTATGTTTCAAAGCTCTGAATTCTTCTAGTTCTTTGCAAACATATCCAAACAGTTTTTCACCATGCCTGCTGCTACTACTCTGGTCCTCATTTAAGTTATCATAGCATCCTTCTGATTGGTCTCTCTGCTTCCACCTTTGCCTCTTTATAGTTTTTTCTCAACATTGAAGCCAGAGTAATCTAGTTGAATTTCAAACCACCTCAAAACCGTCTAATGGCTTCCCATTTCTCTCAGGTGAAATGCCAGAGACCTATAATATTCTATTACCTTTTAGAGTCTCTCTTGTATTTTTATTTCTCCTGTGGTCTCTACTTCAGCTCCATTTGCCTGCACTTGACATACCAGCTGCCCTAGGTCTTTGCACTTGATGTTACTTTTGCTTGGAATGTTTTCCTCAGGTAATTCTCTTTCCTGTGATGACTTTGCTCAAATGATAACTTTTCAAAGAGGCATACACTGACCACATTTTATAAAACTGCAACTCTTCTCTTAGACTTTCAGTATACCTCTGTCTCCTCTATTATCTTTACCATGGTGCTGATATTCTTTTAATGTATCAATAGCTTCCTACTCTGTTTGATTATTATTTATTTATATTCCCCAATTAAAATGTGATCTTCACAAGAGTAGGCATTTTTCTCTTTGTTCACTGATGAGTAAAATGTATATATAACTCTTGATTGAATGAAAGAATGGGTATGTTAATGTCCTTTGCTGCCATATTCTCTTCCATTTCTGATTTCTCACAAGAATCACTCGTGTTCTCTTGGGAGGACATGTCTACAGGAAAATTGTTACCTGCAGGCTTAATCACACTGTGTTCTGGTTTGATAATAATAACGAACCAATCGCCATGTCCAGTTTGTTTTTCACGGTGTCGTCGGCTTTACTAAAATTGTGCTTTGTAATTCAGAATTAATATAGTACCAAGAAACAGAAGGGTAATATACACATTCTCAATTTTGAAAATGAAACTAACTATAGAATCATAAGGCCCTGAAGTTTAGCACCTGGAAATAACCTGGGAGATCTAATTCATTCCCTTAATTTATACTTAAAGTGTTCTGATTCAGTCAGAAGTCATATATTGCCTGCCTGTTATATCCAGGCCCTGTGTGGGCTTTGGAGGTACAAGAGTGAATGCAGCCTTATTTTTATCTTTAAGAAACATTTAGGCTTGTAGGTAAGACAGGTAGGTAAACATCAATCTCATTGCAATGGGATTTTCACTTCAATAAGAAACACTTGAAGAAGCCCTGCTTTGGATTCAGCCCTGGAAGGTCACTGGCTACCAGTTGTGCTTCTTCATCTCCTAGTTCATGGGCACACGATGAAAGGGGATCCAGGCTGTGTATCAAAGGAGAAGGAGAGGCAACCCACCCTCTCCAGGATTTGAAAGAGAGCATCTTCATAGTCAATTTCCAGAGCAAAAACTCAGTCCATCTGTTTTCTAAAAGTTTTTTTAGAAAACTAAAAGATTTTTTTATTCACTGAACTATTTCTCAATGGCATCCTGACAGCACTCTGTGATACATGGTATATCATCAGTTAAATGTTGCAAATTTGTTTCTAATTTTTAAATATTCTTACTGATTTATTAGTCCATTGTAATGTTTAGATAAAAATATAACTAAAAACACTTTTGGATTGTCAGGGTAGCACAAACTTAGGAGTTGAATCCAATGTTCAATTTGGTGAATGCTATTCCATGACTACATGCATATTATTTGCATAAAGCAAAGCAGTGTATACTTAAAATAACTTCAGGGTTTTGATAAAGCTTTTTTACTAAAACTTACTGGAAAAAAAAATAAAGAAATTGCATGTCTTTTCTAATCTCTATCTATCTACCATCTATCTATCTACCCTATTTTTTTAGCTAAAGAGAGGAAAAGGGAGGAAATAGATTGTATGCCACACATCTTACATTTTGACTGATATGAAAACACCTGTACCCTTCATGTCTATCAGAAATAAATCCTAACCCTGTCTGACAAGACTATGTTTATGGGTTACAAGATTTTTCTCTTAGGTCTCCACAGTCAGCTCAGACTAATAGTCGATCTTGTTGCAAGGGGAATCGAAGGTGATAAAGCATAACTGGATGATGTAGGCGGCGGGAAGTCAGGAATTAAATAGCAGTAGCATGATGGGCCCAAGGAGCAGGCCTCTCTTTCTGATGAGGAAAGTGACTGGGGGTGTAGAGGAATGCCTCAGGTCACATTTGCTTTTATTGTTTTCACATTTATGTCCAGAAATGAAACAAGGGTTCTTTCCTTCGGCTTCAGCTTTCTTATTTCCCTCAGTCCCAGAGGAACTGGTCCTTGGCCTAGTGGTTGAACATTTTCTACTCTCCAACAGTGTTTTGCCTTCCAGTATTCTATTAGTAAATTGTTTTTGGCTCCAAATCATGCCATTTTCCTAAGTAGGTTAAAAATAATTATTTGAGGACCATGTTAGGTAGAAGCACTAGGCTGTGCTATCAACTTGGAATGTGAAATTAGGACACTGAGTTCTCAAAGCAGATTTGCCTAAGACAAGTGGGAACAGGACCCGACTCTAGAGGGGCCCATGTGTTGGAAGATTTTCACTGTAAGTTGATGGGCGTTGGAGGCCACTCCAGTCCCACGGCATGTGTAGCCATGGGCAGAGTGCTCTCTGAGCCTCATTTTATCCTTTGTAAATGGGTAAATTATTGAAGAATAATGTTGATAGCAAGCACTTGGCACATCAGCGCTCATATGTGTTAGCTCCTGTATTCTTTAAAATCAAGGGGATAAATCAATGAGTGAGTGTAATTCAACATGTGCCCACCTTAGATTAAAGCAAAATGAATATATTTTATTTTTCTTCTTTTCAAATAATTCTGCATTTGGCTCTTATTTTAAGAATTTTTCCCAACATTGAAAACATTTCACTCAAGCTGATGCTGCTGGTCCAGGAGCCACACTTTGAGAACCACGTGGCTAAATGACTTGGGGCTGGTGTAAAGAGCTGGGCAGAACAGACATGTACACAAGATAATAAAATCATGGACATGTAGGCTTGGAAAAAGACCAATTATTCCATGGGACAAGTAGAGAAATTGAGTTCCACATCTACTACACAAGTACTAAAGGCAGAGTGGGGACAAAAATAAACAAAAAACATTTCACCCAAAGAGTTCCTCATTACCTTTATGGAATACATGAAACTTGCTCATGAGAAGCAAGATGTTATACTAGAAAACACACATACACACACACACACACACACACACACACACACACAGCACTATATGCCAGGACACTGTTACATACTGAATGATTTAAGTTACTGAGTCACTTGGTATCTCATACATCAGTACATTTATAAAATAGGAACGGTGTCATGTGCTACTTCACGCAGTGACTGTGGGAATGAAAATATAATCAGCACATAGTGCCTGCTCATTTAAATACTAGCTCCAACCTTTGCTTTATCTGGAGAAATAATCAGTTCTGCTTACCTGACAAGATTGATGTTCAGATCCTATTACACAAGAACATTTGGAAAGGGGTCCCCATATGAGCAGTAGGGACAACACTACTAAATATTACCCTGTAATCCCTGAACACTTGTTCATAGTCTTTCAAAGGCAAAGATTCCGTCAGGCTTATGCTGCTTCTCAACTTCCCTTTCACTTTCCCCCCAAATGTTGCTCTCCGTGCTCTAGCCTTTTTATTTGAACTCTTGATTTCAGGAGATAAGGACATGCAGCCAAAGCTTGAGAGAAAATCACCTTTCAGTCTCAATTTTTATGTCAGGAAGCCTATTGGGGTTTACCAATCAGCTTCCTCGGGCAGGACGTTGGAGAAGATGCTGAGAGGGTTTCCATCTCTCCAGAGGTTACCTAAGTCAATAGGTTTGTGGGTTTGAGCTCCTGGGGACACACAAGTGGGAGAAAGCTAGTCATTCGAATTGGCTGTGGGAGTTTTCAAGTTTGGCTTCACATAAACTTCCTGTCTAGAGGAATTCCCCCCATGGAATCCTTATGAGAACACATTTAGGGCTGAGAATTCCTTTGACAAAAGGATATATTTACTTATATTGGTAGTTGGTTTTTTGTCTGTTTGTTTTTTCATCTGCTTAATTACTTCCTTTTTGATCAGGAGAGGGTGGTCATTAGTTCCAGCTGGTTAGGACATTTATAAAGGTTAAAAGTATTTTAAAGTATTACAAATCAGACAAGGGAGCCCTAGCAATTAAAAAAAAAAAGTCTGAGTTGTTCTCATTACTTAATTCAATTAAGTACAAGTTAATCATGGAAATCTATTGTTGTGACCATCGGTGAGGAAGTCTTGTTTTAAATGTGCATTTATAAATTTCCTTTCCTTAGGCAGGATAATGTAGTAATAATTAAATCATCTCACTGCAAAACTTGCAGTGACACAGAATCATGATTCTGAACGTTAATCCTCATTGTCTAGTGATTCCAATATGTAGGAGCTGGAAATGGATGTTTTCTTATGCCTGGCTATACTTTGGAATTTGTTTTGTGTGGTTTTTTTTTTTTTATAGACTTTCTTGAAATAAAATCCTGATATTAGTGTATTTCCTTCTAAAGAAAAACATCAAGAAAGATTCATATTCTCAATAATTGATTTCAGTGTTCTGATTTGCACACTCTGGTTTGAATAAAATATCCAAGTCAGGTTATTGTGTAAATAATTTATTATCATTTTCACTTAAATGAGGCAAAAATATTGCTAACTTTTAAATTTGTATATTAAATATTGATTTAATTAAATAAAATCTGAAATCTGTTTTATTTTATATTTCCTTTTAATATTATGTTGAAACTCATATCCTTTTACTTCTTAACCAAATTTGATGCACAAAATGGCAACCTAACTCCCAAAAGAGAGATGATTAAGCTGTTTACATTCTGTTTTAAAATGTGCATTCTTGATTGTCTTTGTCCATCCGGCTGCCATAACAAAGTTCCATAAACCAGATGGTTTATAGACAACAAGCACCTATTTCTCACAGTTCTGGAGGCAGAGAAGTCCAAGGCCATGGTGCCAGCAATTGTGTGTCTGGTGAGAGCCCACTTCCTCTGATGGCCAGCCGACTTCTCACTGTAACGTCCCAGGGTGGAAGGCGCTAGGGAGCTCTAGCCTTTTTAATAAAGGACACTGGTCCCATTCCTGAGGGCTGAGCTCTCATGACCTAAGCATCTTCCGAAGACGACGACTCCTAATACCATCACCTTTGGGGGTAGGATTTCCACATAGGAGTTTCGTCAGGACACAAATGTCCAGACCATAGCATCAATCATAGTGGGAAGTGATGGTGAGGAAAAGAAGTCCCCAAACTGCCTTGGAAATAGTTCTTTCCAGTTGCTTCCTGCTCCTATCCCAGACCATATACAGGCAGAGTTCAGTGCTCTATACTCAATTTACTTCAAACTTCTTTTACTCTAAACCAGGAATTTTCAACTGGTGTACTTCAAGAATTTTTAAAACCTGCACTACCTGACTATTTAGTCAGGGGCACTGACCTATTTTCCTCAAATAAAAAATGACAACAGCCAACACAATAATAGCTGTCCAGTGTGAATGGATCAAAGTTACACCTATTTTTTGTCAGATCAGCCAAATATATATATACACACACACACAATGTATTTGGTGTGCTGCAGAATTTTAGTACTTAGTTTATGCATGCCATGCAATGAAAAAGGTTGAAAATCGCTGATCTAAACTACTAAACATAGATACTACACCAAACACAAAAATGCCTTGTTCTCTATTTTCTCATAGCCATCCCTATTGATACTACTACCTTGATTCTGGCCCCAAATATCTCTCACAGTCTTTACAGAATTATCCCTAGCTAGTTTTGCTGTCTGTATAATGATTTCCTTAAAATGAGAATCTAGTACATCACTCATTGCTTCAAGCTCCTCCTCAGTGACTTCTCACTCCTACAGAATGAAGCCCAAGCTCCATAATAGAACACACCAGCTTCTAAACGATCTTGCCCTGCCTTTTAGCACTCACAGGTTTCTTATTTCATGCTACCTGAGAAGAACAGAACTGCTTTGGGGTCCCCGTGTCCATCAGGCATGGTGATGCATGCCTTCATATTTTTGCTAAAATTCCCATTCCCACTCTGAGAAGGTGTCCCTCTACCTTTTCCCTTGGTCAGCTCCTACTTAGACTTTAAGGTCGGGCTCAGACACCACTGTAGGAAGCTTTCCTTGGCCATTCACGGGTGCTGGGGGCTGGGTGAGGTGCCCCTTTCTGTTCTCCAATACCAACACAGGGTACTTCCATGTAATTTCTGACCTGGAGTTAGTTCTCACTAATTTTTCCTCCCTGCATAAGCTCCTTGTAAGGATTGTATTCATCTTTCCATCTCTAGCACCTTGAAGAGTATCTGTGCAGAGCAGATGCTGAATAGATTTATAGACTGAATGAAGAAAATAATGTGAATCTTCCTGAGAAGCCTTCAGATGTGTTTTGGATCACATTTAATCATCAGCGACAAACATATGCTCCAGAAAAGATTTCTATGTGCATTAGAAATTTGGACTAGTAGCACTCACTTTCCTTTCTAATTTTAGATTCCTTTGATATTCCCCAAACTTGAGATGTGGTATCTGGTGAGAATATTGGCCTCTGCCCATAAAGGCTTATGCGTTTTAATTATCTAAAACATTATTACCCCATTATAACAGGCGTAAACCTTTTATATTTATAGCAAATCTGATAATTAAACTATATTGACACTTAGGTAGTGTTTAGTATAATCCTGGCCCATTATTGAAAAAATTATAGCATAATAACAATAATAATCCATTCATTACATCCGGGCTCAATCCCTGTCACTCAGATCAATGCTATTATCCAGCTACAAGCATTTACAAGCACATCTTTATGTGCCCAGAGTTTGAGTACAGTTTCAGGATTAGGCCTGAGCATGGCTGATGAATGGGATGATAAATCTCTTTAAGGGAAGTAAATGTATTTAGAATTAAAATAAGATAAAGAGAATGGGTCACATTAAGGAATGTTCAGTGTGAGAAATAGCTCACCTGTCCGAATTCAAATGACCAACTCTGAGGAGACAGAATTATGGCAAAAATGAGATCTTTAATACACTCTCCAGAGCGGGTGTCGATCCCATTGTACAGCCACAGGCACACACATGAGGCAGGGAACAGCCAATTTATTTAGTCCCTCCTCTGGTTCCTCATTGGCTGAGTACTATGAGGTCCCCTGTTTCCTCAGAAGTCGCCTAGGTCTTGCTGTCTCCTATTAGGCCATTTAAAAAAAAATGGGCTGAGTCCTTTCTATCTATCTTTACCTCCCCTGTCAAGCTGAGGCAGATGCCTCAGGGGTTTCCACTATGTTGGCCCACGTGCACAGTTCTTTGTTCCTCTTCTCTCCTCCCTACATCCCTGGGAAAATTCAGTAAATTCCATCAAAAGCTGACCATGCTGGAGATGGATCACAGAGGTCCATTTCCTACATTCAGAAGGCCTGGCAGACAATTAAAATGGATTGGCACAACAGAAATTCTTATAAAGACATATACAGAAAAAAAGAGGAGAAAATGCAAATTGTATGTAATGGGTGGATAGAAATGTGATGAACAGAATGTGGTAAAATGTTAATAGTAAAATCTAGTATTGGTAGATGGATGCTTATTGTAAAAATTCTTTAATTTATCTTTATGGTTTAAACTTTTTACAGTAAAATGTTTGAAAATTTGCATGTACACAGTAATTTCAGCTATGTATTAAGTTCATATGAAAAACTGGAAGGGTATGGCCTAAATGAGTATTTGAGCTAAAAAAAAAGTTAAACATTTATTTTTCATGGCTTTTATAATTTAAGAACATTTTAAAAATAAAGATAAAAAGGTTTTAACTAGGTTTGCTTCAGAAATGAGAAATTCTTGTTCAGGATGTAGGAGAGTAAAGATGGGTGTTACTTTTGATAAATCACTTAGTCTTAACTTTCCTATACCTCAGTTTCCTTTTTGAAAAAATGTGACTAACAGCACTACCAACTTTCTGAGGTTTTCATGAGGACTGAATGTTTTCTTTTTGTTTTGTTTTTTTTTAAATATATTTTATTGATTTTTTACAGAGAGGAAGGGAGAGGGATAGAGAATTAGAAACATCGGTGAGAGAGAAACATCAATCAGCTGCCTCCTGCACACCCCCTACTGGGGATGTGCCCGCAACCAAGGTACATGCCCTTGACTGGAATCGAACCTGGGACCCTTCAGTCTGCAGGCCGACGCTCTATCCACTGAGCCAAACTGGTCAGGGTGAGGATTGGATGTTTTAATACAGGTAAAGTGCATAAGATAGTGCTTAGTACCTGGGAAATATTGGCTAAAATTTTTAGGAAATTGACATTTTAGGAAATAATTTTTACACAAACAACTCCCCCTTCCACCCCTAGCACCTAGTATTGTGTTTGTTTAGTAGGTGGTGCGCTCTTTAATCCCTGGAACAAAAGAGATGAACCTTCTTCTTTCTTTTTTGATGAGCTGTAGTTTTTCCTTAAAGCTTGTGAAGTATTTTGAAGAGCTTGGGAAAGAGACTCTGAAGTGGCATCAAAGTTATGGTGGAGGGATAGCAGCCCTAGCTGGAAGTCAGCAGTATTAAGTTTCCACAGAGCACCCTTTGATCCTGCTGGTTTAGAGAACAAAACAGACTTCTGTAGCTGTTAGCCTATTAGCACTCCCTGGGGAGAGAACTTGATCAGGAGTGAGACACTCCAATAGGAAAGCAAAGCGCGGACAACAAGGCTTCTGTTGAGGTTCAGTGGCTGATTTTTGTGCTGTCATTGATTTCTTCACCTTGAACGATGGTCGGAGTCTGTGTAAACTCAGCACAGAGCTCTCCACGCAGTTGTTTATCGCTCCAACTTTCAGACTTTTCATTACACAGGCTCATTTTCTCTTTCTGGGCTACATTTACACTGAGATGATAAATGGCTCCGCTGGGCTTGGAGGAGGTTCTAAGATTATAGATTGTGGTTTAAGTACATACCCTATCTTTTCCTGAGCCCCTGCCCCCCACAAAAGGATATGGATGATTCATTTACTTCTTTTAAATAAATGTGCAAAATACAATCATGGGCTGTCTTTTATGGATACTTTACATATATCCCAGGCTATGAAATCCTGAACCAGATAATCCCAGGTAATGAAATCACAGTGCCAGGACGGGGGCTCTCCTGAGGGTCCTTACTTGGCTGCTGGAGCTATATAGCCAGGCGCGGTCTGCCAGGTGAGCAAATGAGGCAGGGAAAGACAGACCCACATGCAGTGTGGTGCTTTGTTCCCTTCTTGACTCAGACCAGACTCCTGCTGAGGATAATATGGTTGTTAGGCTCTAGGGCAGTGGTTCTCAACCTTCCTAATGCCGCGACCCTTTAATACAGTTCCTCGTGTTGTGGTGACCCCCAATTTCATTGTTACAAATGGAACATAATTAAAGCATAGTGATTAATCACAAAAACAATATGTAATTATATATGTGTTTTCCAATTGTCTTAGGCGACCCCTGTGAAAGGGTCATTCGACCCCCAAAGGGGTCGCAACCCACAGGTTGGCGACCCACAGGTTGAGAACCACTGATCTAGAGAATTATACTTACTCTATACCCAACCTAATAGTATACAGTTGGGGTTGTACTATTGTACTATTAGCAACATAAAAAATGCTTCCTAAACCAAAAATCTACATGAGCATAATCTGCTCCATCATTTTCTGATGTGATGGCTCTTGAAGACAGGTATGCTGCTTCTTCCATCTCTGTACCTGGAGATTAGTGATTTTACATTCAGTGAATATTACATGAAGGTGTGTTGTGTGAATGAATAAGTGAGTCAATGAGGGGACTAGTAAGTCTGTCATAATAACATATTCTAGAAATATGAGCTGTTTTGATAATTTCAGCCATTATTATTTTAAATATTTTGGGAGAAAACTGAACATAGAAATCATTTTCTTATAAGTTATATATATTTTTGAAGTAATATTTAATATATATATATATATATATATTGAAGTAACATTTTTCCAACTCTAAGTGTAACATATGCTCATAGCAAAAATAAAGTTAATATAAAATATTTTAAATGACAATTACACATTTTTTTCTACACCCACAATGACCACAGTTAACATATTGCCACACACACACACACACACACACACTCACACACACACACACACACACACTCACACACACACACACACTAATAAAGTTTTCTAAGGGATGACTGTTCTATGATACATTGAAATCAGTCATCAATTTTTGAACATTTAGGTTGTTTTAATTTTTTTATATCTTTTTTCTTTATATATTTTTTATTGTATTACAGGTATCTCCCATTCCCCCCACCCTCATTATCCTCCTTCTCCCAGCCCCTTCCCACCCTCCTGCAGGTCTTCACTACCCTATTGCCCATGTCCATGGGCAATGCATATCAGCCTGTCTCTCCTGTCCTCTCTCCTTTCTTCCCCTCCCTTTTCCGCTCTTCTCTCATCTTTTTCAGTGACTCTCACAGCAGTTCAACCTCCCTGAGGATTAAAGCTTAGGGACTATAATTAAAGCCAGGGGCCTCATTTTACTCAGTGGTAAGGGAGATGCTGATTGCTGGAATGTAGATCCTGTCAGATCCAATTTTGTATTTTAACAGCATTTTCCTCTCATAAGAGAGGCTTCAGGCATTCTATAAAAAGTGTCTGCACCTCTCTTGCCAGTACCTCAGGAGATCTTTCTTGGCTCCCCCTGCTGCCATCATTGCATCACCCTTGCTCCCATGTCTGAACTCATTTCTTGTCTTCTTGCCTGGATATTGTGGATAGATGCTTTAGTCATAATCATGGATTGGGTCTTTATTGCAGGGTCCCATGAAACACTCTCCTTATTTCTTCCTCAGCTCTACATTATACCCACTGAGGCCAATCCCGCCACAATCCTTAGACACATCTGTAGTGCCCAGAACCTAACTCAAATTAGATGTAGGGAGTTTAGACAGGTTCTGTGACATGGACCTTCATGTATGATTATTTTTGTCCATTAGAATTGCATTGTACCAAAAATAATTAGCAATGGAGTGGCTTCATTAAGAATTTAAAGCTTGGAATCAGACAAATCTAATCTACACTAATAAAAGAGAAACATGGTAATTAGCGTACGACCGCTACCCTTCCCATTGGCTAATCAGGGTGATATGCAAATTAACTGCCAGCCAAGATGGCGGTTAACCGCCAACAAAGATGGCGGTTAATTTGCATATGTAGCCGCAATGCTGGGAGGCGAAAGGGGAAGGAGGGAAGAAGCCACCTGCCGCTGACTGCATCCGGAAACCCGGTGGCAGCCAAGAGCCAGAGAACCGAGCTGCCTTTGCTCAGAGAAGCGAGGCCGCTTTGCCGGCTTCTGTGATAGGAGAACCTGGCCGCCTTTGCCGGCCCTGGGCCAGTAATAGGAG
>NW_005871166.1:3234385-3260871 GCF_000147115.1 Myotis lucifugus
CTGTTGCCTATGCGAATGCGAATTGATCCAGGAACATTCTGGGGCACGAGATCCGGTCCCCGGGGGTGACGCAGCCAGGCCCCAGAAGGAGACTCAGGCGCCAGAGCTGCATCGCCGCTGGGGCTTGCGATCCAGTGCCTGGCCTGAGGAGACCCAGAAGGAGACCCAGAGGCCTCCCAAGAGGAGAGTCTCCGTGGTCAGATGGCGCGGTGTCAGGACAGGAATAAAGACCGAGGTGACTCAGATGCCTGGCCACAGGGTTAGACCAGCCAGCAGGCCCTTTCAGTTGGGACTGGGATGGGGGTGGGGCGAGGGAGGCAAGCCGGACATAGAGAACTACAACTCCCAGGAGGCTTAGCGGCCGGGGCCTGGGTGCCTGGCTGTGAAATTGGATGGGCTGTGTCATTTTGCAAGCCACTTTAAACTAGAGGCTTGTAAGGTTGGAAGTTCTGCACTGGGAGCCAGGGAGAAATGGAGCTGGAGCAGAGAGAGGGGTCCATGGTAGCCGTGGGCTTTGAGAAGTTCTCAGGTCACATCCTGGAGAGCGAGTTTGAGACCAAAGTGGAGTTCCTGTCTGGGGGTCTGGGCAGCTCCAGCCTCCAGGAGCAAGACGAAGAGGAGGAGGCAGCCCGAGGCCAGCAACAGCGGTGCCAACGGGAACTCAATCACAGGAAGTACCAGGCGCTGGGTTGGCACTGCAGGGAGATCAAGCAGGTGAACGAGCGGGTCCTGAACAGGCTCCATCAGGTACAGAGGATAACACGGAGACTCCAGCAGGAGCGGAGGTTCCTCAAGAAGGTGCTGGACTCCTACGGTGATGACTACTGGGCTAGCCAGTTCACCATCTTACTGGAGGACGAGGGCAGCCAGGGCACAGACGCCACCACCCCAGGCAACGCTGAGAAGAGCCTCCGGAGAAAGAGGGGCTGTCCCCGCCCAGGAGAACGCCAGCGCCCACAGAAGCCAGCAGCCCGGCCCCTGGCGAGGGGCCCAGCGGGTGGAAGAGGCAGCGAGCGCAGCGAGCGCCACAGGAAGAGCACCAGGCGGGAGTCCCGCTGACTCCGGAGCTGGCCCAAGTGCAAATAAAGGTGGAGGAAGACTTTGGCTTCAAAGCGGTTGAGGCTCTGGACTCAAGTTGGGTTTCTCGGGGGCCAGACAAGCTGCTGCCCTACCCCACCCTAGCCAGCTCCCCCTTTGACTGACCCCCCAATAAACGGACCTCATGCTCTCCTCGGCAAAAAAAAGCTTATAGAGGCATGCTTATAGGATCAAATAGTATAAATATAGATGTAACAGGACAATAAAAAGAGAACCTGGCTATGATGATTACCTGAACGCTGCCTCTGTGTCATTCCTTCTTTGCCGACTCCATCCACACCTTTGGGAACCCCTGGACCTGCTGGGCAGGACCCCAACATTCCTCTTCTTATAAGAACTTCAGTGAAATGGGCTAAGGGTCCCACTGGAACTGCCTCAATTTAATGTAATCCCCTCTTTAAAGATCTTATCTCCATATACAGGTACATTCTGAGGTTCTAGGGATTAGAATTTTAACATACATTTTGTTGATTACCCAAATCAGCCCTTAACAACCAACATGTTCCAGAAAGTATATTCCTATAGGGTTATTTACCAAACATTCAGAAGTATTTTTAAAAGAGCTAAGCCCCTCACCCACTGTGCGGGCCCCTCCCGGCGAAGAGCGAAGGCCTGGGTTCCGGGCACCGGAGGAAAACTGGTGCCAGCAGCCAGGGGAAGGGGCCCCCAAGGGGCCCCAGATTGCAAGAGGGCACAGGCCGGGCTGAGGGACCCACCCGAGTGCACAAATTTTTGTGCACCGGGCCTCTAGTTTGATTATAAGATCCACCAGTAAAAGCAGAGTGACTTTGTAAAAGTTTATGTAAATGGTCAGAGTTTGAGATTTTACATTGATAAAATGAATATGATAACAGCACTAACCTTATAGGCTTCTTATGGACTATTAGAGGCATGGTGCACAAAAATTTGTCACTAGGGGGGGTGGGGTTTCTTAGCCCGGCCTGTGCCCTCTCACAGTCTAGGACCCCTCGGGGGATTTCCACCTGCTGGCTTAGGCCCGCTGCCCAGGGGATTGGGCCTAAGCTGGCAAGCAGACATCCCTCTGGCAGCCTGGGAGCCCTCGGGGGATGTCCACTTTCCAGCAGGGAGCAGGCCTAAGCTACAGTCTGACATTCTTAGTGCTGCTGAGGAGGCGGGAGAGGCTCCCACCACCACCGCTGTACTGGCAGCCATCAGCCTGGCTTGTGGCTGAGCAGAGATCCTCCTGTGGGAGCGCACTGACCACCAGGGGGCAGCTCCTGCATTGAGCGTCTGCCCCCTGGTGGTCAGTGTGTGTCATAGTGACCAGTCATTTCCAGTCGTTCTGCTGTTAGGGTCAATTTGCATATTTCCCTTTTATTATATAAGATAGAGGCCTGGTGCATGGGTGGGGGCCGACTGGTTTTCCCTGAAGGGTGTCCCGGATCAAGGTGTGGGTCCCGCTGGGGTGCCAGGCCAGCCTGGGTAAGGGGCTGAAGGCCGTTTTCAGGCTGGCCACACCCGCTTCAGGGAGGGGAGTGCTGCTGGGGTGCGTGGCCAGCCTGGGTGAGGGGCTAATGGCTGTTTGCAGGCTGGCCAAGCCCCCCCCCGGGGACCCTCACCCCATGAGGGTGTGGCCATCCTGGGTGAGGGGCTGATGGCTGTTTGCAGGCTGGCCACGGCCCCCAGCCACCAGCTACTCAAGCTCCCAGTGGAGGTTGGCTGGAAGCAGGTATCTGGGATTTATTTATCTTCTATAATTGAAACTTTGTTGCCTTGAGTGGAGGTCACAACCAGCCAGGGCAGGCAGGAAGCTTGGCTTCCGCTATCGCTGGGGCAACCAAGCCTCCTGCTTGCTCCAGCTCTGTGGCTGCTGGCCGCCATCTTGGTTGGGTTAATTTGCATATAGTCGCTCTGATTGGCTGGTGGGCGTGTTTTGGGGCGTAGCGGAGGTGCAGTCAATTTGCATGTTTCTCTTTTATTACATTAGATAAAGTAGTATAAGTAAAGCATTTATACATTGCCTTGAACATAAAAAGTGCTTCAGAAATTATTATTATAATTTCTAATTCAAATTTGTCCAATTTGGTTTGTAGTAGACCATGGAAATTCTAGGGCAAAGTAAGGGCAAAGTAATTTATGAATGCATTTTCACTAAATGTTAAAATCTGGGTAGAGGGATCCAGGATATCAGCTGATGGGATGGCAGGCTGCAAGATAGTGTGTGAGAGAGAGAGTGAAAGGAGAGTGGGTGGACGTGCGGGAAGTGTCTGTATTTGTAAGGGACAGCTATATTGCACAGGACTGTTGGGGACTGTCGAGCCAGGCTCCCCTGGCCAGGCAGCCTCTACTACTGCTGAAATCTCTCCCAGAGTGGCTGGCTCTGCCACCATCATGAAGGGGAGAGCGGCTGTGATCAGAAGCCCAGCCTTACCTTCACCCGGGGAGACCTCAGATACCTCTAAGACCCTACAACCACAACGCCCAGGGACCAGCTGCCTTGGCTGGGAACCCACGAACACAGAGACTTCAGCCTACCCAGCCACAGGCGCCTAAAAAGTTTTTACAGGTGGCGACAAAGTGGCGCCAAATACTCGGATGGGACCTGCACCTTCTCACAGACCAGATAGAAGGAACAGCTGAATCAAATAACATCCACCCAGAATTGGTGAATTAAACACAGCTGGTGAGACAATCTGTGGATGGAAAAGTCAGAGATCGCCTAGAGAGAGCTCTGCCTCCTACAGATTCAGCTGGGTGTTTATTCTTTGCGTGTTTGTTGTTTGCATTTTTTGGATTAGTTGTTGTCTGCTGTTTGCATTCACCTCTGGGTGTTTGTTGTTTGCAGTTTTTGGATTAGTTGTTGGTTTTTTGGAGTTTTTCTCCCCATATACATATATTTTTCCCCTTCTTTTTTCTACTCTTTCTTTTCTCTCTTACATTTTTTCCTTTTCTCAATATCATTTTTGCACTCTTTTCTCTCCCCTAATTCTCTCTTCTCTGGTGGTCACCTTTGTTTGGGGTTATTGGTATCGTAAATACATTTGTGTTTTGTGACCTGTGCATTGTGTCTTGTCATTTTGTATTTTGTGCCTTTAAGTCAACACAGGAGAGACAGAGCTACATAACCAGACACACTGAGAGGAGTGAACATGGAGAGACAAAGAAATAGCCCCTATACGAAAGAAAAGGAGGAACCACCATAAAAGGAAGTAAATGAAATAGAGGCAAGCAATATGTCAGATAAATAATTCAGAGCAATGGTCATAAGGACATTGAAAATGTTGGAATACAAATTCAACAATATGTGTAAGAACCAAGAGGAAATGAAGAAGAACCAAGAAGAAATGAAAAATGACATCGCTGCAATGAAGAACACAATAGAACACATCACCAGTAGACTAGAAGAAGTGGAGGACTGCATCAGTGAGCTAGAAGACAAGGTAGGAAAAAATACTCAAGCAGAGCAGCAACTGAAACCTAAAAAACAAGGGGATGGCCTAAGAGAACTTTGGGACAACATGAAACAAAACAACATCTGCATAATAGGGGTCCTAGAAGGAGAGGAAATTGAGCAAGGAATAGAAAGCCTGTTTGAAGAAATAATGACAGAAAACTTCCCTGATATTGGGAAGAAGAAAAATCTCACACAAGTCCAAGAAGCTCACAGAATCCCAAACAAGATGAACCCAAAAGAACACCAAGACACATTATAATTAAATTGGTAAACATCAAAGACAAAGTAAGAATCTTAAAGGCTGCCAGAGAGAGACAAAGTTACCTACAAGGGATCTCACATCCATCAGACTATCAGCTGATTTCTCAACAGAAACATATCAGGCTTAAAGTGAATGGAATGAAATATACAAAATCATGCAAAGCAAGGGTCTGAATCCAAGAATACTGTACCCAGAAAGGCTATCCATTAAAGTTTAGGGTGAAATCAGGAGCTTCACAGACAAAAAAGGACTAAGGGAGTTTATTACCACCAAACCAGCAATGCAAGAAATGCTAAAGGGACTGCTGTAAAAAGAACAAATAGGAAGGGGAGAAGGAACACAGGCATAAAGTATAAAAATGGCAACAAACAAGTACCTATCATTAATAACTTTAAATGTAAATGGACTAAATGCCTCAGTCAGAAGACACAGGGGAGCTGAGTGGATAAGAAAACATGACTCATATATCTGCTGTCTACAGGAGACCCACCTCAGAACAAAGAACTCACACAGACTGATGGTGAAGGGATGGAAAAAGGTTTTTCAGGTGAATGGAAATGAAAAAAAAATCTGGGATAGTAATACTTATATCTGACAAATTAGACCTCAAAGTGAAGGCCATAACAAGAGATAAGGAAGGCCGCTTCATAATACTAAAGGGAGCAATTCAACAAGAAGATATAACTCTGGTAAACATATAAGCACCCAATACAGGAGCACCCTATAAATAAAAAACTTCTGGAGGGACAGATTGACAGCAATACAGTCATAGTAGGGGACTTTAATACCCCACTAACACCACTGGACAAATCCTCTAAACAAAAAATCAGCAAAGAAACATAAATCCTAAATTACTCACGAGATCAGATGGGATTAATTGACATCCTCAGAACATTCAACCCAAAAGCCACAGAATATACATTCTTCTAAAGTGCATATGGGAAATTTTCAAAGATAGACCACATATTGGGACACAGGCAAAGTCTCTTCAAATTCAATAATGTAGAAATCATATCAAGCATCTTCTCAGATCACAATGTATAAAATTAGAAATCAACTACAATAAAAACAATGGGAAAAAAATCAAACACTTGGAGGCTAAATAGCATGCTTTTAAACAATGATTGGGTTACCAAAGAGATCAAAGAAGAAATAAATAGCATCCTGGCAACAAACGACAATGAAAACACAATTATCCAAAATCAATGGGACACAGTGAAATCAGTCTTAAGAGGGAAGTTCATAACTCTACAGGCCTACCCAAAAAAAAAACACCCAAAAAACAAAAAAACCCACAAGAAAAAAATTGTAATAAATTATCTAACCCTACAACTCAAAGAGTTAGAAAGAGACCAACAGGAAAAGCTCAGCGTAAGCAGAGGGAAGGAAATAGTAAAGATCAGAGCAGAAATAAATGAAATAGAGATCAAAAAAGTAATACAAGAGATCAACAAAACCAAGAGCTGGTTCTTTGAAAGGATAAACAAGATTGATGAACCTCTAGCCAGACTCACCAAGAAGCAAAGAGAGAGGACCCAAATAAACAAAATCAGAAATGACAGAGGTGAAGTAACAACCGATCCCACAGAAATACAAAGGATTATCAAAAAATACTCTGATCAACTCTATTCCAACAAAATGGACAACCTAGATGAAATGGACATATTCTTAGAAAAATACAAGCTCCCAAAATTCAATCAGGAAGAATGAAAAAACCTGAATAGGCCGATAACTACCAAAGAAATTGAAGCAGTGATCAAAAATCTTCCAGAAAAAAAAGCCCTGGTCTGGATGCCTTTACAGAGGAGTTGTACCAAGCATTCAAAGAAAAACTAAAACCTATCCTCCTCAGACTACTCCAAAAAATTCAAGAGGAAGGCACACTTCCAAGCTCTTTCTATTAAGCCAGCATTACCCTAATCCCAAAACCAGATAAAGACACCACAAAAAAGAAACCTAACGGCCAATATTCTTGATGAACATCGATGCTAAAATCCTCAACAAAATTCTAGCAAATGGATTCAGCAATACATTAGAAAGATCATACACCATGACCAAGTGGGATTTATTCCGGGGATGCAAGGATGGTACAATAACCGCAAAACAAAAAATGTGATACATCACCTAAACAAATTGAGAGACAAAAATCACATAATCATATAAATCGATGCAGAAAAAGCATTTGACAAAATCCAACACCCTTTCTTGGTAAAAAGTCTCATCAAAGTGGGAATAGAGGGATCATACCTCAACATAATAAAAGCCTTATAAGACAAACCTATTGCCAACATCATACTCAATGGGCAAAAACTAAAACCATTTCTCCTAAGAACAGGAACAAGACAGGGATGCCCACTTACACCACTCCTGTTTGACATAGTACTGGAAGTGCTAGCCAATGCAATCAGACAAGAAGAAGAAATAAAAGGCATCCAAATTGGAAAAGAAGAACTTAAACTGTCCTTATTCACAGATGACATGATACTATACATAGAAAACCCCAAAGACTCCATCAAAAAACTACTAGACCTAATAAATGAATTTGGCAATGTAGCAGGATACGAAATTAACACCCAGAAATCTATGGCCTTTTTATACACCAATAATGAACTCATATAAAGAGAAAAAAAATCCCATTTATCATTGCACCAAAAAAATTAAGATACCTAGGAATAAACTTAACTAAGGAAGTAAAAGACCTGTATTTAGAAAACTACAGGACATTGAAAAAAGAGATAGAGGAAGACATAAACAAATGGAGAACATACCATGTTCATGGATTTGTAGAATCAACATCATTAAAATGTCCATACTACCCAAAGCAATCTATATATTTAATGCAATCCTCATTAAAATACTAACGTCATACTTCAAAGATCTAGAATAAACTCTCCAAAAATTCATATGGAATAAAAGAGACCCTGAATAGCCACAGCGATCCTGAGAAAGAAGAACAAAGTTGGAGGGATCACAATACCAGATATCAAGCTATATTACCAAGCCACAGTTCTCAAAACTGCCTGGTACTGGCACAAGAATAGATATATAGACCAATGGAACAGAACAGAGAACCCAGAAATTGACTCAAGCCATTATGCTCAATTAATATTTGAGAAAGGAAGCAAGAGCATACAACGGAGTCAAGACAGTCTCTTCAATAAATGGTGCTGGGAAATTTGGTCAGATACATGCAAAAAAATGAAACTAGATCACCAACTTACACCATACACAAAAACAAACTGAAAATGACTAAAGGATTTAAATGTAAGAGGGGAAACCATAAAAATCCTACAAGACTCCATAGGCAGCAAAATATCAGATATATGTCGTAACAATATCTTTACCAACATAGCTCCTAGGGCAATGGAGACTAAGGAGAAAATAAACAAATGGGACTACATCAAAATAAAAAGCTTCTGCACAGCAAAAGAAATCATCAACAAAACAATTAAGAAAGCCCACTGCATGGGAGAACCTATTTGCCTATGACATTTCTGATAAGGGTTTAATCTCCAAAATTTATAGAGAACTCATACAACTTAACAAAACAATCCAATCAAAAATTGGCAAAGGAACTAAATAGATACTCTCCTAAAGAGGTCATAAGGAAGGCCAAGAGACATATGAAAACATGCTCAAAGTCACTAATCACCTGAGAGATGCAAATCAAAACAACAATGAGATACCATTTCACACCTGTTAGAATGGCCATCATCAACAAATAACAAGTGCTGGAGAGGATGCAGAAAAAAAGGAACCCTCGTGCACTGCTGGTGGGAATGCAGACTGGTGCAGCCACTGTAAAGAATAGTATGGAGTTTCCTCAAAAAACTGAAATGGAACTCCCATTTGATCCAGTGATCCCACTTCTAGGAATATATCCCAAGAGAACAGAAACACCAATCAGAAAGGATATATGCACCCCTATCTTCATAGCAGCACAATTTACAATAGCTAAGATTTGGAAATAGCCTAAGTTCCCATCAGCAGATGAGTGGATTAAAAAACGTTGGCACATCTATGCAGTGGAATACTACGCTGCAGTAAAAAGGAAGAAACTCCTACCATTTGTAACAGCATGGATGGAGCTGGATGGCATTATGCTAAGTGAAATAAGTCAGTCTGAGAAAGATAAATATCACATGATCTCACTAATATGTGGGATATAATGATCAACATAATTTGATGAACAAGAATAGATCCATAGATAAATGGCAAGGGAGGGGGGTTAGAGAGCAACCAAAGGACTTATATGCATGCATATTAGCATAACCAATGGACACAGACACTGGGGCGGTGGGGGCTTGCCCGGGGTGGGAATGGCTGGGGGGAGGGGTCATGCAGGGAAAAAGGAGACATATGTAAAACTTTAGACAAAAAAAAAAAATACGCCCCCCCCAAAAAAAAAAATTCAGGGTAAATTTTATTTTTTCCAGATCCACCTCTTTTTTATGCCTTTTTTCATATAAAGTGATATAAACAATCAGAGCATCTTGAAAAAAATAATGTTTTACATCCTTAAAACAGAAGCCACTGCCCTGGTATGTATTCATATTTTATATTGTGGATATTGGGAGACCTCTAGGTACAGACTTTATTACCACTATCTGGAATAGTGAGGCTTCACCTGTAAAAGACAGACAATAGTCAAACAGGAGTCATAAAGCTTAGGAGAAGCAAGGGAATGCTGTGCTAAAAAGAGGAACATATCCATAAGATAAAACATTAATTTTACTCCAGGCACGGCATTTTCATTTTGGTTCTCCTCCAAAGTAAAGCTCCTTAATTCTGCCAAATTTTATGTACATAACTTTCTATGTTGTATTTGGCATTGCACTGTACATGGGTTGGGTAGCTAATTCCTGTGATCCTTTTTTTTTTTTTTTTGCTGATCTTTCCAAAAGGTAATTTCCTCTTGTGGTCTCATTGACCTAAGAATGAAGTGGTGGTAAGTAAATAGCACCTCCCAGGGAGTGCTTCACACACACAGTGTTTTAATATATGTTCACTACATCCCGAATCTGAGTCATGGCCCATTCTCCATGGCTCTCAACCACCTGCTCTGAAATATGCTTACTCCCAGCACCTGAGATACAGAGGCACCTAGAGCTATTTTAGGGGACGATTCCCCGTGCTGCCACTTAGTCCTACTATATTAAACAGTTCCTCTGCTTAGAATTGCAAAATTCTGGAGTCTAAGGGATTTTAGAGAGCACCAAGTTCAGCATTTTGCAAACCGTGTAACAAAGTAATGGCGCCATCCCAAGAGATGGCGATGTGCAGAAATGCGGAGAAGATTCTGTTGTCAAACAATTTAGTTAAACATTTTAAAAAGTGTGTTGTTGATTCTCATAACCTTAGCTCTTTAATGGGATGACGAATCTAAAAACAATGACAACAAACCATGGCATGTGTAGCACTACATGACTTCCTTGAGCATCTCTGATGCACAAACATTTTGCAGAATCGTTGGGAAATATCACTGTGATTCCACCACTTTACAGATAAACAGTCACTGTCAAGACAACAGGCTGTCACTTTAATAAAAATCGGGGTCCATTTTGAAAGTATGAAGAACTCACTAGAATCAGTAAGGGTACATAGTTGAGCATCCTGTTTGCCAGGGTAACAGCTGCTGCTAGCAGCCCTTTCCTGCTCCCAGGGCACTTCACCCTTCTCCGCTCAATGCTGCAAACAGCCTCCTGTGGCCTGTGCTGTCCCCTGGAGTGGATGCCAAGCCCCCTTTGGTTTCCTTAGCGGAGAATAGCAGCCCAGAACTCCCAGTTTCTTGTTAGTGATGAATCATCTTCACCACTTTTCCCGTGCACATCCCATGCAATGCGAGTGCTAATAGTACCGCACTGATAATGGCGTAGACATTTCATTCTATGACTTGTTGTTTTAGTCGTTCACTTAAAGTGAATATAGCAGCATTGTGTCTTTCCTTATATTTCACAATAATAATGTGTTTACACTATTTGGGAATCAGTTGTTTTTGGTTGCACAGTGGATCTTTACTGTATGTTGGGGAATCTAGACATGCATCATGTGTGGTTGAAAGGACCAGTGGAAGTTTGGATTAGGGAGAATGAATGCTTTCTCCATCTCGAACACAAGAATTCATCATGGTTAGAGGTAAAACTCTATCTTAAAGCCTATTTCTGTTTGTATGAGCCAAAATTCTCCAGGCTTGACTGACTTGAGTGTGTAAGTGGCAAAGTAAAAGCATGGACAGTACACCTCAAGCCCCAGGAGCCTCTCCACACTGCAGGTGCAAAGGTCCGCCTGCTTCCAATGCAGGGCATCCTGCCTGCCTCCAACTGCCGGTGTGAAGGCTTATTTCATTTCTTAGGTTCCACATGTAAGTGAAGTCATATGATATTTGTCTTTCTCTGTCTTACTGAGTATAATATAAACAAAGGAAACAGAAAAAGACTCATAGATACAAACAACAAACTGAGTATTGCCAGAAGACAAGGGGTTGAGGGGATGGACCAAACAGATGAAGGGATTAAGAAGTACAAATTGATAGTTACAAAACAGTCACAAGGGTATAAAGTAGAGTCGGGATAATATAGTAATAACATTGTAGTATGTATGGTACCAGGCGGGCACTTGAGTTATCAAGGGGGTCACTTTGTAAATTATATGATTGTCTAACCACTATGCTCTACACTTGAAACCAATATAAAATAATACTGAATTTCAGAAAACAAAACAAAGAACAAATAAACAACAACAACAAAAAATACTAGTGTGGCTCCCAGGTCATGGCAGAAGGAAAGAGCAAAACCCTTCATACTGCACACACAAGCACCCACCCACACCCACATTAAACCAACCTATTATGAGAGAACAAAGAAAATCTTTTTGGTAACTGTGACTGTTTGAAAATTAGGACAAAGCCAAGATCTTTTTCTTTCCTTTTTTGGCAATCTAATGAAATAGTATACTCTCATTCTACATTCATTCTCATTCCTTTCTCTCTCTCTCTCTCTCTCTCTCTCTCTCTCTCTCTCTCTCTCTCTCTCATCTTCCTCCTCATCTTTCTATGTCCCTTCCTCAACCCTTCCCTCCCTTCCTCCCTCCCTCCCTTTCCTCTTCCTCCAGAGTCCCTTATTGCACCTCTATGACTGTTTCCCAATCTTTTAGTCTCCTACCCTTCACACATCCTTCCTTCTGTCAATATATTTATCTTCTTATCTGTTTCTTATCTCTGACTGTGTCTTCCATCTCTTTCTCAGTCTTTGTCTTTCTCCCTCTTTGTTCTATTCCCTCTGCTACTCAGAATTCTTTACATTGGTTGGGCAGGAGTCATTAGAACCCCAGGGAATGGGTAAACAATTATGCTAACAAGCTAACAAGCAATTATCAGTGACCAACAGGATTCCAGTCAGGGCAAGGCCATTTCCTTTGTTCCAACTCCACTTATTGTCATCTTAGGTTAAGCCCCTTATAATTCACCACAGTGATGCCACTGAGAGGGAAGAGGGGTAGAGAGTGGATGTGGAGATTCTGGCTCAAGACAGGGCTTCTCTGTTTAAATTCTTAGAAGTTACTGTTTTTAGCTATTTGATAAGTATCTCTCACAATTTAGGTCCTTAGACCATGGAGTTCCCAAGGTACTTCTGGAAGGTCTACTGAGTGAAAACTACTTTTTAATGTAAACTGATATACTATTTGTTTTTCCACTGTATGGATAGTTGTACTGATGATTCAAAGGCATAGGTAAAATTGTTAGAGTCTTACCACAGTTCAAGGTGGTAATACTTATAGTATTTTACCACCATATTTGTAGTTTTAAAAAAGGTCAGTTTACTTAAAAGTGTCTTTGATAAAATAGTATAGATTATTATTTTTATAACATCCTCTGAATAAACATGTTTTTGATATTCTGTGTGATGAAATGTGAAATATGCATGAAAAAATTTTGCTGCAAACTGATGTATGATATCTCAAGATAAAGGACTTGTGTGATTGGTTGAGTTGAATGCTAAACTAACCACCTCTTTTGTGTGAATATACTAAAAACTAGTGAATTGTATACTTTTATTAGAGTGGGTTTTCTGATATGTGAATTATATCTCAATGAAATTGTTATTAAAAATAGAAGCTTGATACAATAACCATTTATTTGTTCATGATTTGATAATTAGTTCTGGCTCTCTCACCTGGCGCCACCTGCCTTTGCTGTTTCCTGGAAGCTGACTAGCATTCCATGACCCAGGATGGCCTCGCTCTCATATATGACAGTGCAGCTGGTCCTCTGCTGGGCCACTCAGCTCTTCTGCAGGTGGCTTCTCATTCTCCATTAGGCGAGATAGGCTTCGTCATTGCATGGAACCTCAGGGCAGCAAGTAGAAGCTGCAAGGCCCCATGAGGTCTAATTTAGGGAGTCGCAGACTATGAGGTCTAATCTAGGCAGTCACAGACTATAAATTCCAATACAGTCTTTTTGTTGTTGTTAATCCTCAGCCAAGGATATATTTTCCATTGATTTTTAGAGATTGGGAAGGAGGGGGAGAGACAGAGAGAAACATCGATGTGAGAGAGACACAGAGATACATCGATTGGTTGCCTCCCACACGTGCCCTGGCCGGGGCCTGGGATCAAGCCTGCAACATGACCTTGACTGGAATCAAACCCAAGACCCTTCAGTCCATAGGCTATGCTCTAACCACTGAGTCAAACAAGCTAGGACATTCTTTTCTTTTTTTAATCGTTTTTTTTTTATTTTCAATTATAGTTGACATACAATATTATATTAGTTTCAGGTGTACAACCCAGTGATTAGACATTATGTAACTTATTAAGTGATCATCCTGATAAATCTCTCACCCATCTGACATAATACATAGTTATTAGAATATTATTGACTATTTTCCCTATGCTGTACTTTACATCCCCATGACTATTTTGTATCTTCCAACTTATACTTTTAGATCCCTTCATCTTTTTCAACCATCACTCTAACCTCCCCTTCCATCTGGCAACCATCAAATAATTTGGTGGTAATGAATTCCTTTAGCTTTTTTTTTTTAAGGTTCATAGATAGAGGCTTGTTTTATTTATTTATTATTTTTTCATTTTTTTCTTTATTGATTAAGCTATTACGTATGTGTCCTTATTGCCCCATCCCCCCCCCCCATTCATTCCCTCACCCCCCTGTTGTCTGTGTCCATTGGTGAGGCTTATATGCATGCATACAAGTCCTTTGGTTGATCTCTCCCTCTTACACCCACCCTCTCCTACCTTCCCTCTGAGGTTTGACGGTCTGATTGATCTTTCTCTGCCTCTGGATCTCTTTTTGTTCATCAGTTTATGTTGTTCATTATATTCCACAAATGAGTGAGATCATGTGTTATGTATCTTTCTCTGACTGACTTATTTCACTTAGCATAATGCTCTCCAGTTCCATCCATGCTGTTGCAAATGGTAAGAATTCCTTCTTTTTACTGCAGCGTAGTATTCCATTGTGTAGATGCACTACAGTTTTTCAATCCACTCATCTGCTGATGGGCACTTAGGTTGTTTCCAAATCTTAGCTATGGTAAATTGCACTGCTATGAACATACGGGTGCATATATCCTTTCTGATTTGGAATCGTCAGAAATGGGTGAACAGTGTGATCCAGGTTGATGGAGACTCAGATGTGGTGCCTGCCTGCCAGCTCTGTGGGAATGGGCTCAGAAAAGGAACAATGGCCTCTGCCAGCACGTTTGTCTGGAGAAAGCTGCCCCTCCAGGTCTCTCTCTGATGGCAGACACTTCATTCCCTTCCAGTATGTCCCTGGTGCCTTTCAAGTTGCTGTTCAAGTGCTGGAACTCAGAGGAAGTGAGTCTGAGTATGTCTGTGCATGAGCCCTTTAAGAGGAACTGTCTGGGACCTCCAGCTCACTCAACCATAATCCCCACTGATTTTTACAGCAATTAGTTATGAGGACTTCTCTTCCCAGCATGGGGATCCTGAGCTTGGGGCCTGGTATAGGGTTGGGACTCCTGTCTCCTCAGGAGGAATTTCCGAAGCAGAGATGTACCTCCAATTTTTTAAAAAAATACATTTTATTGATTTTTTTACAGAGAGGAAGGGAGAGGGACAGAGAGTTAGAAACATCGATGAGAGAGAAACATTGATCAGCTGCCTTCTGCACACCTCCCACTGGAGATGTGCCTGCAACCAAGGTATATGCCCTTGACCGAAATCGAACCTGGGACCTTTCAGTCCACAGGCCAACGTACTATCCACTGAGCCAAAGCAGTTAGGGCAGTGGTCTGCAAACTGCGGCTCACGAGCCACATGTGGCTCTTTGGCCCCTTGAGTGTGGCTCTTCCACAAAATACCACTGGGCTAGGGCTACCTCCAAATTTTTATCCACCACACATGGGTGTGGGACCAGCCCGTTCTGTCCCTCCTACCAGTCTCTACTTGGCTTCTTCTTTATATCTTTAATTACAGGAGTTCTGTTCAGCTAGATTTCAGGGAGTTTTCAATGATGGTTTTTCTGTAATTTAGTTGTACTTTTTATGTTAACTACTTTTTCATTTAACACAATTTCAGTGTGGAAGTGTGATTGACAGTCCAAATGGAATTTTTGAGACTTAGGTATTTGATGTATATTTCTCCAAAATAAACAAAATGAGCTTGTAATGTCAAAGAAAGTAACTATTTTGTATTTCTAGTTGTTGCCAGCTGTCAAATTTGAACTTTCTAGTGAAAATTAAAATTTTGAAAATCTTTTGTATGCCCCCATAAGGTTGACAACTTCCCAATACTAAAAAAAAAAATAAAAAAAAAAAATTTGATGAGACTTATGCTATTAAATGTATTTTTTTTGGTATTATGTAATTAAATCTGTCAATAATATGAATATGTGCATATTTGCTCAATTGGACTAGCACTCAGATTGTTATTCACATTTCAGTTCTCTGGCTCACTGGATGTCTACAATTTAGCCTCACATTCATTTCTCCATCAATAAAATGAATCTAGTAGAATTCCTTTTCAGAAAGTTTATGAATATTAAATGAAATAATATATAAAAATTAACACATTGTAGGACATCAATAAATGTTATCACTCTTTTAATTAATATAAATAATTGTGATAACATACCTGTTTCATGGGATATATTGGAGAATAGATAATAAATTAAATGGAAAGTATCTCAAAGATAAAGAATATTAGATTCTTCATTTTCCTTCTTCCCATTCTCCAGCATCTCACCTTCAATCTGAAAATAAAATATACATTCTATAACAGAGTGCTTGAGGGAAACAGAAACTATATCCGTTGTTTTAATAAAGAAAATGTAATATAAAGGACAGGTTAAACCGGTGTTAGAGAACTGGAATGGAGAAGGGGGACTTTGAGGTTATATAGAGAGTGGGCACAGGAAGCAGCCCCACCCTCAGTGCTTGGGGACCAAAGGAAGAATCAGGGTTACTAGGAACTTGGAAAAGGACCCTGTAGAGCTGAGGTCCACACTTAGAGGGGTGCTGTGCAGCCAGTGTTGGTAACTCAGGAGCTCAGTTGAGAGGCCTTAGGGAGCTCAAACTCAAGAACTCTCGGGAAGGGATGCAAACAGCCTATTGCTGGCAACTCTGAGAGGGCAGAATGAGCTGGTTCTGGAAGGACTTGGAAAATCTGTAGACAGACTAATTTCTGCTGCCAGGATAAAGGATGATTGTGGAAACAACACTGCCAGCAAATATATGTGAAGGAATAAGCTCCGCCCTCCTTCATCCTGCCTCCCCCAAACCAGCCTCTCAGTGGTGCCCCCATTGCAGAACCTAACAGGAAGTCAGCTGGCAAAGAGAAATGCCTGCAGCAACCCAGCCCCACAATCTCAGTGCAGAATATAGAAGCTGGGTTTTGGGCTATGAACCAATAGCTTAAACACTGACAAAATTCTTAGCTAACTTCTATTGAGAGGAAAATTAGAATGGACTTCTTTGTTCAAGGAATGTACCTGAAGTAAACTTATCAAGAGGACTTGAGATGTGAGTATTATTGGATGGACCATGTGGACTCATTTTCATATCTAGTTTTTTGGGGAGACTCACTTGTGACATCCAGCACAATTGTAATAACTATTTTTTGTAGAAATAGAAATCCAGAAAGTCACCAGGAGAATAAAATAATGAAATTTGTTCTAGAGTGACTAATTTAAAATTGATCCCTATAACATGCCTCCTTAAGCTTGAGATGTTTCACACAATCAGGTTTCAGTATTTTCATTAGTGTGATTCACACAACCAACATTTTATCTATCTATCTATCTATCTATCTATCTATCTATCTATCTATCATCTATCTATCATCTATCTATCTATCTATCTATCTATCTATCTATCTATCTATCTATCTATCTATTTTAAAGTGTAATGAAACCAACATAGCTATTAAAAGAAGAGACTTGGGCTGGTGACTTGTATCTTGTATTTTATGTGATTTCAGTGTAATTTATTTCAATAATTTTGACTTTAAAGTGTGTGTGTGTGTGTGTGTGTGTGTGAGAGAGAGAGAGAGAGAGAGAGAGAGAGAGAGAGAGAGAGAGGTATCTAAATATCACTACACTTTTGCAACAGAGCATAATACCTGGTAAATTTATGAATGAGGTTTCCATTTGCTAAATTGTCAAGGCTACTATATTATATGTTTTTCATAATAAAGTTATTAAAGACAATAAATAAATATGTTTCAATATCATACCATGGCTTTATTTTATGCATTAATCTTTTAGAATGACATCCACAACATCTTAAAAAGAGACAAGTTATAACATTCAAATTATTTTTCTTTCTCTGACACGCTTGCTGTAACTTGATTGCTCTTGTGCTTTTTTTCTTCATCTAAAGGCTTTAAATCATTGATTAACTGAAAGTATTCAGTTTGATGTGGAAGTTGTTTTATACCCTACTTATTGCTTTCTAATATCTATTTAAGAATACCCATTGGTTTACAAAAGCAAATATAATGAAATTAATGATCTGGAAATGCTAGCAATAGTGCCATCAGGGATGGATGTCATACATTGGAGGGGGTTGTGAATCTGCCGCCTGGAAATACATTTGGGATTATTTTTTCAGAATCAGATCAAAAGCAACCAGATGGAAAATGACATAAGGACCTTGAGATAAGCACTGTTGGAAGAAGCTAAGTTTTCTCCCATGTTCACAAGCACTTTTGTTCTATTTCATTTAGGGAATCCTTTGGAGATGCTTTCAAGATGTAGAACCCTTATATGTGAAGTAACCCACATGAAGTTGCAGCATCCACATTGAAGACACTTCATGTTATGGTAGGATGAAATGCTTCTTAATATGTTTGCCTGTGGAAAATGTGATGAGAAGTGTGTGTGTAAACAAAATTATGAAGGTTTGCAACCCAATACATAAGTTTGAGATTCAAAGACAACTTTTTTCATGGTTTTGCAACGATTTTGTTATGGATCCTTAAGAGGGTTGGGTACAATAGGGAACTCAAATGTGTTACTATTAATGTCCTATGATAGTATTTACATTATTTATATTAGTCAATAGGTCAACACACAGCTGGAGGAGGTAAGTACTGTCTTCGCAGTACCGATGTTTAAAACAGAGTTCAGAGAAATTAAAACCTTATCCAGGGTCTCAAAGCTGATAAGTGGAACAAGAGCGATTTAACTCTAAGCTCTACTATTTCTGCTGTCATGTGACAGGCGAGGAGCCAAAGAATTAACATAGGCCGAGGGCAAGACCCTCAAGTTTAAACTGGCATTTAGAAAAGGGTCATAATTGCCTTCCCTCACACAGAAAATCAAAGTGAAGAAATTGTCTTTATACTTTCACTGCTTTTGAAAAGAGTTCTGTAAGCCTTGACTAGTTACAGAGATAACAGTGTTTCAAAGAAATTGAAAGTTATAGAAATGCTAACAAGAAATTTGTGCTATAATTTCCCCATTCACCTTTGCTATGAAATGAAAATCTGTAGTAGGCTTCCTATATGCAATACCCTGTCCTGGCTGATGATATACTTTAGTGAAAATAGTGCTAATCCTTCCTTCACAGCTAACTGGTATACAACTCAAGAAATATGACTTTCGTTTCCCTTTTCTGTTACTTGTACCATGAGGTTGCTGCAAGATTCCACTGAAATAAAAGATAATAGATGGAAAGCACGTAAAATTCTTTCTGGCACCTAGTAGGTGTTCAATAAATAGAAGCCATATCAAAGACCTTATGAAGTAACAGCTATTAAAATATAAGCCATTATTTTGCTGTAGGTATATCCATGAAAATGCGTAATTAAATAAATGCTCATGTGAAATACGATATCATGTAGAATACATTTGTTTGGGGGAATTGCTGATCGCTGATTGAAAACTTTAGGTAGTTCAATACATTTTAGGGGATTAGTTTACAGTTGGCAGAACATAGGCTCTTTTATCCTAGAGACTTGGCAATACCACTGGATATTGTGGATCTCGCTGTCATGCCTGAAAATTCTCTCTAACACATATTCCCTAGTCATTGCACACCAGAGACCCACTCTGTCCCCTTGAGTCAGATTCGCCTGGGTTATTCGACGGTGACATCTTGGGAGCCTGTGAAGCGTTCTCTTGTGGCTTTCGTGCTACAGAGTCTTGCTTCTGTGTTGGCAATAATCAGCAATATTTCTGTGAGAGCAGGTTCCATGCCTGCAGTTGAAGATTACATTTTAACTTTCTATGTTGTGTAAAGGGGAAAAAAAGCTAACTTTCACTGTGAATTTCTGAGAAGAAGCCTTCAGTCACCTTCAGTTCCAATGTGAGGTTCATTTCTTTCTTTTTTTTTTTAATGGTGGAGTAAATGCGTGTAAGATTAATGAATGCAATGAAGATATTAGGCTGGAATCGCCAACATAAATAGACAAAGGTTCCCCCCACAGCACTTTGGGAAGGGAATCTAGGCCATTCTTTATTTCAGCTATTTTGAATTAGTTTACATTCTCAAAACAACTGCAAACTTGTCCATGTCCCTCCTATACTGCATTACTTTTCAATTCAAGAGTTTTGTGCAGAAGATATTAACAGCTCCAAACTTCCACTTTACATCCAGTTTTGGGTTGAGTTAAAAAGTTATTGTTGTTTCTTGACAATAAAATTTTAGTCACTTAGGGCCTCATTTCTCTTTGCTGTTTCTCTGTAATAACCCTGTATTTGCTTCATGCCTTACTAACTCTAAGATAGTGAATTACTTCTTTTAATCTCAGTAATCTCATCATAAGATGAGGATTATAAACAGTTACATTGCAGACATTTAAGGATTACAGAAAATATGTGTAAATCACCTACTTCTTAGACTATCACTAATGATCTTATATTGTAGCTCTATATCTAGATCTGCAAGTAGGTTTGATAATATGTGAATCCCCAAAGCTCCTTGGAATCTTCCAGAATAAGGACAAAATTGTTTCAAAAGTTTGGATGTCTTATGAAGGGGTGTTGTTACGGGAAGCCTCAACTTGGACATAAGTGCCTAAACCAGGAAAATACACTTTTTATTTTCTAATTATCAGGCCAAGGTAACTAGGTTTGATTATATGGTAATGTGCCTTTATCATGAGCTTTTTCATATTTGTATCTCTAGGCCAAACATTTCCGAAGCTTTAAAGTGTTTACAAACCTGGAAAGTTTATAAAATACATAGAGTACAAGATGTTTTTCTCAAGATCTTGCTCAAGACAGGTTGGGCTTGGGTCCTAAGTGTCCACATGTTATATGTAATTATTTACAACAGAAACAATTCTGGTATACACCACTAACTGGGGCTTAATATTATTTTCCTTGAAGCTTTTAAGTTTTACACAATCTATTCCTGGAGATTTATTATTATAGATCATATTGAACCACTTCAGTATCTTTTAAGATAAATAATTTTAAAAAACCCAGATATGCTTCAATAATTTGGCAACAGAGTGGCTTTGCAAAGATTTTTTTTTTATCCCTTGAACATATAAGAAGTTAAGAGAACAAATAAGTAGAAATAAATAAATACCATTCTAGTTAATAACAGGAGTTCTAGTTTGGTTAATGCTTAATTGAAAACCTAATAACTGGTTTATTTCATGTGCATTCATTTAGAAAATATTCATTCTAGTTCTTTTCAGTAGTTTGTATCCCTTTCTACAGATTAATGAAAATAGCTTTATAGAAGTCAGGGGTTCAACAAGTTATAAAGTTATGGAATGACAGGTCAAGGACTTAATCTTGGCACCAAGTCGGTATGCAACTGGTACAGCTGCTACCTAATCCTAGGATAACTCAATTTTCCAGTCTTGAAAGGTTTTATTTTATGGCAGCTAATAGAATAAGCACATATGGGAACAATCAGCCTGCATTTGTTTTGCTTAAGCTCTTAAACACTTAATTTACCATCACCTTTGAAGTTGGATGTTGAAAGGCATCAGTAGCTTAGAGCTATTTTATCTGCTTTGCAAGGCTATTCAGAAATTTTCTGAATAAATGTCTCAAGTATCTTCTGCAAATTCTTGTTGTTTTTCGCCAATGTGCTTGTTGATTTTCATTAGTTCTGCTGTGTTTGAATATCCTCTCTCAGTTAAATAAACTATCAGAGTTTTCCCCCAGCTCAATACCTGGTAATATGATTTCATATATATTTAATTTGTATCTAGGTTTAGCTATGTGTCCAACTTCTACCCAATGAAGTCTGAGCTACAATAATTTGTGCCATTTCTAGGTCACATCCTTAAAGGTTCTATGCATATGCTTCTCCTCCTTCTTCCTCTAGTAACTTGGAAAATGATTGTGGGGTGGGATGTCCTGGCGAGTCATCTTATATCTTACAGACAAGGACAGCTGTCTAAAGATAAAAGAACAACGTAGAAGCAGTCTGGCTTCTTGGCTTAATTTATAGAGCAAAACAGTCGCGATTGCTTCCTGCTGAATGTTATGTGAAAGATAAATCAGTTTGATTTGCTTAGCCATGGCAACTAAGCCATTTTACATGACAGAATATACACCCTAATGAATTAATGCATTCTTCCATAAATGCATTAGCCATGAATGCCCTGAATTCTGTGACCCTTTGAGGAGTCAGTCTTAGCCTGGAAAGAAGCACAAGGCCCTTAAATAAAGGACCCTATGACAGTTACTGGCTGTTGTGAATCTAGGCTTTGAAGCATCTCACCTTGCTCATCTTACTTTTCATACTATTCTCCTGACCACCTTCCTTTGGCCCTGTTTTCCTTTTAGTCTGTCCTCTTCCAGAGTAGTACACAAATGTGTTACTTTTTCACCTCTTCTTGCTACAGCATTTATCTTTCATGCATTCACAGTGTGAAGAAGGCAAATCTTAGATAACAGGAATAATGAACCCTGAGATGAACTTCAGTGTACTGGTGCTGCTTAAAAACATTCCAAGTAAACTTAAAAAACCACATCAGGTTATCCAAATAAAATTTTCCTACAGACCACATTAAGTAGACTTCTTAACTTCTGACACCTAGATAACAATGTCCAAATCCACACAACCTATGAGATTTTCTTCATTGTTTCTTCTCTTCACTCAATCCCTCACCTGGTCTGTCCTCATTTGCATCCAGGACAAAACTAAATTTTGTTTTCACATTGATTATGTACCTTTGAATCTTTAGTTTAGAGATTTTAAATATATAGTTAATCTGTAGCCAAAGAATGCCTTAATGCCTTATGGATGCAGTGTTCTCCTAGCTCTATAATCTACTCTTGAGTTATGCTTTAGCTGCAATTCCACTATAGAGCATGCTCCCTACCAAACTACTGGTTTGACTACTATATTGGCACTCTGGGACCCAGCCTGACTTCCTTTGGCTCTTTATTTTGCCTCTTAATAATGCAGTATTTGCATCTTCTGACTAGCGAAGTGCATGGTTAAAATACGTGCCTTAAACTATCTCATGGTTGGTTGACAACTACAATGGCAGTATTTTATTATTCTCTGTCACTCTCTTGATGCTTCTTCTATTTCTGAGCATATTTGTTGGCGCTTTCAACTTAATGGTCTACACACAGTATTGCATTTATTTTTATTTTTAAATATATTTTTATTGTTGATAGTATTATAGATATCTCTCATTTCCCACCTCCTTTACCCCCTCCTTTCAGCCCCACCCCCAGGTCTTTACTACCCTATTGCCCATGTCCATGGGCTATGCATATAAGTTTATAAGTTCTTTGGTTTATGTCTTCTCATCCCCCCAACCCCTTATTGAGATATGTCAGTCTGTTCCATGCCTTCGTGCTTTGGGTCTTATTTTGTTGGTCAATTAATTTCGTTCATTAGATTCCACAAATAAGTGAGATCATGTGATATCTTTCTTTCTCAGATTGGCTTATTTCACTTAGCATAATATTTTCACAGTATTTCCTTTAAATCCCCTAAAGCACTGAGGTAAGTATAATGACCACACTTTAATCACTGACTCAGCAAACACTTGCTTAGCATTTCTTTTTGGTCAGGCATTGTTTTAGGCAACTGGGGGACGAAGATTATCAATAAGCCCTCTAGTTGCTCACTCTCAAATAGGGAAGATAAATGAAATGTGTTGTTTTTTTAAAAAAAATCTTCTAAGTGTAATAGTATAAAACTTAAGTCTTAGGAGCAAGGATCAGAGAAAAATGCTCAGTTTTCTTGGAGAGGGAAGGAGGATATGTTTCATGGAGATTTTACCTCAATTCAATGTGAGAAGAAAAGGAGGCAGATTCTGGCATATTGGATGATTGTTTTCATAATATCATAGATAGTTGATGGCAGAACAGAGATAGGGATTCACACAGGTACTTCTGATGCAACAGCCCATGCCATCAGCAATTCTTGCTGCAGAGTTCTTTAGTTTTTTACTATTTCTGCTATTGAATGCTATTCACAAGTTTGTACTCCCTGCCTCCACCAGTATTCCTCTCACCTCTCAGTTATAGTTATACTATAATTAATGGTGGAGATAATTTACAAAGTTAGGCTTTTTCAAGTAAATAACAACCAGATCTTTAGCTTCCATATGTACTCTTAGCTAAGAATGGTCCAAATGAGATTCCACTTATGACCTCTCAGTTCTAGGTTCCCCACCTTCTCTTTCACAATCCCTTCTCTCTCACTTTACAAAACAAAGGTATGCTTCTCATTCTTCTCCTGCTTCCCAGGGTATGCCATCTTGGGGTTAAAAACCTCAGTGATAATCAGCTAAGGGAAGATTTAAGAATAAGGTGCAGCTCCCACAGGGATAGTTCCAGGAAAGCAAATCTAAGTAGATCCGGGAAGAAATAAAGTGGAAACACCTTATTTATTCAGGTGACAAGCTTATGGCAATGCTACTGTCTTCAAATACCTGTTATCTACCACTTGATCACTCATCTATTCCTCCACTCCTACCTTCTTTCAGACTCCCTCTTGAAGATGGAAGCCTCAAATATCTACATACCCAAGGTTTGGTTTTAAGGACTATATATTTATAGACTATAATAAGCCAGACATTATATGATTTAGAACTATACAAATACATGCTAAATTTGTGTTTTATGTCAACTTTGAAAAAGTTAGGTATGTGTGTGGGGGGAGCGGAGAGGTGGGAGTAAATACATATGAAGATCTCCAACTAAGTATGGTTGTTTTTTGAAAAGCTGCTCAGGGAGGGTAGGAGGAGACATATCCCCAAGTCTCCATCATTCCCCAGGCTTCCTACCGCCAAGCATTTTCAGTTTATTCATGATGTGATTGGATAGCTGCCTTTTGGATAACTCAAACATTAGTGTCAAACTTTTGAAAATAACTACCATGCAAATATTTTGCAATGCTATTATTCTCTAGTTAATTTTACCATCACATTTTACTTATATATAGACCATTAATTTTATAAGTTAAAAAAATTGATGCATATAAAAGGTTTCAGGACTTATATATTAAATGAATAAATGAATGAAAGATTTATCCTAATTGTAAAAAGCAAAATGATGAGTTTTAAATCTTTCTTGAGAACATGAGTATAATTATACTATAATATGTGTAAGTATTTGTCTGGTTTTGAAGATCTATTTCCTGATTCAGTAAAGCGTACTTTATCTTGCCTGAGCTTATCACACTGTATTTGATAATTTAATTGCACAGTATCATTACCACATAAGTGCCAAGGAGGTGCTCATGGTGTTGTCACTGTATATGGCTCCAAGCTGTGTCACAGAATCAGTGAGAAAAGAATACGAGTAAAGCCTTTTTTCTTCTCAGTTTTGAAGAGTGACAGTAAAATTGTGATTGCAGCATCGTTAAATATCTAGATGCTGCCTTAGAATTCAAAAGAAGTGTCAGGCTTCTCACCCCTTTCTGGCATTGGTCATAATCCCTATGCTTTTTTATAGCCTTTGAGCAAATGACCAGCTTGCAAATTTTGTCACCTTTATATCCCATAGTAAACTTCATTACTCAATTAGCTTATTTTCTTTTAACTTATTTTTTCTTTCTTCCATTTTTAATCCCTCTCTCTCTCCTTTTTTCTCCCTTTCTTTGTGAGGAGGGAGAGTGGTGATAATTTGAGGTACAGAGGTAAGTATGAGTGTTCCTTTTAAGATGCATTAGTCAGTTTTCTTCTTTGCATGAGCATTTAAAGCAGAAAGTGCATAAATAAAATTAATTGCATAACTATCTAGACACCTGTCAAAATCTTGACGTGTTCAGTCCCTATAATTGGCATTATATATTCAAAGTAAGTTTTGCAAACAGCAGGAGCACAGCTGTGTGAGAGCTGCCTATTAAATAGAGGCAATCTGTGATGATGGGAGGTCTGTCAGCAATTCTTCATAGTTATCACAACCAAGAGGCAGAGTCTCACAGATCCGCCTTCCCCATTCCTGCTTCTCACACACACACACATACAAAGAGCCTGTTCTATGATTTTCTACTGTGATCTTATTAAATGTCTTGACATATAACCAAAACAGCTGTTAGTTAAGATAATATTTGTTTCAATAACAAAAACACACGCCAAGATGTGTATAATTTTAAGCACAATAGAATTTTACTTCTCAGTCATTTAAAGTAAAAATTAGATGGCTGGAATATGTTCAACTCTTATTCAAATAGAGTTTCAAAGATCTGGGCTCCTCCCATCTTCTTTCTTGCTATTTTCAAAATGTGAATTTTAAGATCACCCTCGTTAGTTTCATTTAGCTGGTAGAGGGGGAAGGGCACAAGGAAAACATGTGGGGCTTCCTGTGGGCCACACTCAGCCGTGGTGTTCCCCACTTTAACTCACACGCCATTGGCCAGAGCTCGCCAATGCAATGAAAGCTAATCAGTTTTGCAACCTCTGACAAATTAAACACGGTCACAAACAATGCTGGGCCTCACTAGAGCTAAATTTTTATAAAGACTAAAAGAGAAGTTGGTCCATTCTGCATTTTGATATAGACTGGGTTGTAGAAAACTACAGGTTTTAATAAAGGTAAACATCAGCTTTTAGTTCAGAAGGAATTCAGGCGGGTGGGGATAGACATTTTCTGCAGTCATTCATTCATTTATCCCACACACATTTATTAAGTACCTTCTATACACCGGATACTCTACTTATCCTTGAAGACAAGAGAATAGAAACTCTGCTCCTATGACCTCATATGTGAGTAGGAGAAGCAAGCCCATCTGTAATAATAAAAGTGTAATATGCTAATTAGACCAGACAGCAAAATGACCTTCTGGATCAGTGGTT